>NW_028227264.1:67082500-67240000 GCF_978045245.1 Mus caroli
TTTTATTGCACTGTTTTTGCCATAGTTGACTTTGACAAGTGTTCTTTTTTCTCCTACCCACCCTTCTTCCTTGCATTTGCATACATACAGACACATCCAAATCTCTCAAGCAGTCATGAATAGCTGGAAAATGGCTTCTTACCCTATTTTCCAAGGTCTACTAGAGAGTTCAAGCTTTCCCAAGGACCAAGACACATGCCATTCATCAATGGGGTTTCTGCTCGGTCCATAAGGAGCCAATTTAAATTTCTCCCCACTAAGTAATATGGCAGGTCACGTCCTGATGTCAACATTTGCTTTGAGTTCTTTTCCACTCGGTGGGGTTTATAACATGTGTAAAGTATTTTCTTTCTTGGCTCTTCAAGAGTGGATTACACATGTATGTAAAAGCAAGAAGGAAATGAGTGTATACTTTTCCAGGAAAAAAAAAAGCCTTTCAAAAATGAATGATCACTTTATTATTTTCTCGGATAAAATTAACTCCATCACTTGAAAGAAATACAACACTCATATTTAATGCAAAGTATTGAGATGAGAGAATGAAATACATCTATATTTATAATTCATCACAACATTTTATATTCAATTTTCACTTTGCCAAGATGCATCCATCACTGTAATTTAGAAAAATAGAAGAATCATTAATACTTTACGAAGAAATGTCAGGGGATAGGCAGAATTCCTTCTAGCACAGGTTTTATTTCAGCACGTCATATTTTCAGCTCTTTGATGAAGACAAAAATCCCAAGGGGAAAAAGTAAATGTTGCAATATGTCCTCTTAATATGTTAGACACACAGCATTAGCCATCGAGATTATAAATGTAGTTAAAAGCAGCATCTGTCCTCTGGTCCGTCCACTCTAGGGACTGACCACAGGAGCTGGCCACTGGAAGAATGAGAGGTCATTTTTCCTTTTGGGTCCAGTTTTCATGAAAAGACAGCATCATGTCTCTAGGGATTGGCCTCAGAGCAGCATTTTGTAAATCACTTACCATATATCAGTCTCCACTCGACAGACTATAAGTCGTTGGTGCTTTCTATTGGCAAAACCTCAGGATATCTATAAAATGGAAGGAAATGGTTTCCAGCAGGACAAGCTACACAGATGAAGACACACGTGTGCACAGTGAAAGTGGTCCAGACCTTCCGCGGAACCCTCTTTCCTTCTTGACTTTCCAATCCTGCCGAGGAAAATTGAAGCTGTAAACATAATCTTAACTGAAACCTATTTTACTTGACTCAAATAATTCATCAACAATATCACAAGGTTGCTTTGCTCTTAAGCCATGTTTTCTGCTAATTGCCTGGCTGATCCTCTAGTAAGTCTGTAACTCTCCACTCGGGCCCTGTCAGAGACTGATTCCAACTTGTCTCATATTGGCGATGAGAGCATTGGATCCTCATGCAACTCGCTCTACATTAAAGCCTTTTGAGATGGTCCTTCTGGAGATTTGGTCTCTTTAACAGCTAAGAAACCATGAAGAATATTGTGCAGAAACATTGATTCAAAGAGAAAGGACCGTTCCCCCCCCCCCCCCCGCCCGCGCCACCCGTCATTCACCATTGTAAATTAGATTTCTCTAAAATGAAGTTGCAAATATGGGTTTTATTACTCCATTTATAAGCTTAGACTTAAAAAGAAATAATCCAAACTGAAAAGCAGCTTTACCCTTTAAGGAAAAGGTGGCATACATCCAGGTTCACAGGCAGCCAGAATCCAAACAGGTTCAACAAACAGCCATTTAATGGTGTGATTTTTCTGATGAGTGATAGATACAGATTCAGCCTGGAAGCTTTTTAAAAAATGGTAATGAGGTTTTGGATAAAAATATGTTGGAAAAAATTTCACCACCAAAGAGTCATATCATTGAGCAGAAAAGGGTAGTCTCTGACTCAGTTTCCCATTGTCTAGCTTCCTAAATACAAAGGATAGAAGGAGTCACACAGAAGCCAAATAAGAGACAGATGATTCTGAGGACCAAAGGCTAAGACAGAAGTGAAGAAATATAGACTTAAAGCCAAACAAGGACAATGTAAAAGCAGATAGAGCTACTAACTCTTGTTTTTCTTTCTTTTTTATTTTTTAGGTATTTTCTTCATTTACATTTCCAGTGCTATCCCAAAAGTCCCCATACTCTCCCCCCCACCACTCCACTACCCACCCACTCCCACTTCTTGGCCCTGGCATTCCCCTGTACTGGGGCATATAAAGTTTGCAAGATCAAGGGGCCTCTCTTTCCAATGATGGCCGACTAGGCCATCTTCTGATACATATGCAGCTAGAGACATGAGCTCCGGGAGATACTGGTTAGTTCATATTGTTGTTCCACCTATAGAGCTGCAGACCCCTTTAGCTCCTTGGGTACTTTCTCTAGCTCTTCCATTGGGGGCCCTGTGATCCATCCAATAGCTGACTGTGAACATCCACTTCTGTGTTTGCTAGGCCCCGGCATAGCCTCACAAGAGACAGCTATATCAGGATCCTTTCAGCAAAATCTTGCTAGTGTATGCAATGGTGTCAGCGTTTGGAAGCTGATTATGGGATGGATCCCTGGGTATGGCAGTCTCTAGATGGTCCATCCTTTCGTCTCAGCTCCAAACTTTGTCTCTGCAACTCCTTCCATGGGTGATTTGCTCCCAATTCTAAGAAGGGGCAAAGTGTTCACACTTTGGTCTTCGTTCTTCTTGAGTTTCATGTGTTTTGCAAATTTTATCTTGTATCTTGGGCATTCTAAGTTTCTGGGCTAATATCCTCTTATCAGTGAGTACATATCATGTGAGTTCTTTTGTGATTGGGTTACCTCACTCAGAATGGCTGAGAAGCACCTGAAAAAAATGTTCAGCATCCTTAATCATCAGGGAAATGCAAATCAAAACAATCCTGAGATTCCACCTCACACCAGTCAGAATGGGTGAGATCAAAAATTCAGGTGACAGCAGATGCTGGTGAGGATGTGGAGAAAGAGGAACACTCCTCTATTGTTGGTGGGATTGCAAGCTTGTACAACCACTCTGGAAATCAGTCTGGCGGTTCCTCAGAAAATTGGACATAGTACTACCAGAGGATCTCACAATACCTCTCCTGGGCATATATCCAGAAGATGTTCCAACTGGTAAGAAGGACACATCCTGCACTACGTTCATAACAGCCTTATTTATAATAGCCAGAAGCTGGAAAGAACCCAGATGCCCCTCAACAGAGGAATAGATATAGAAAATGTGGTACATTTACACAATGGAGTACTACTCAGCTATTAAAAAGAATGAATTTATGAAATTCCTAGGCAAATGGATGGAATTGTTGTCTTTCAAACCACACTTCAGGAAGGACATAGCCTCCAGCTGTTAAAATATATGGCTAAGCAAAAAAGATAGGAAACTTTTTCATTTACATAAAACAACAACAACAACAACCAGCATCCATTGTAGTAAAATAACACCAATAATGGTGGAAATCTCCAGCAAATCCAATCCCCTCAGTGGAAGAGAGTGCTGATGGTCAGAAAGATCAGACTGCATAGTCATGCTCTCAGGGTTTCCATGGATGATGCTAGGACCTGCAATGGTGTCTCCCAGAAGTTGATGTTCCTGTTCTCCAAGATGCACACTCCAAAGAGTGTGTTTAACTTTTAAATTATTTTACATCATATGGGTGTGCCAGGGATCATGTTTTGTTAGGAGGATGTCAGGGACTGAGGCATTACACAAAAGAAAAAAAATGGTACTCATGGAGGTTACACTTTTGGGGGGGGATAGCCAACATCAAACATTATTTACAAAATTAATGACAATAATAGTTGATTGCCATCAAGTTGGTGTGAGTAAAAACTTCAGAAGTATCACTTCTTCTTTATAGGTTCACTTTCTTTTGGTGCCTTAATTCCTCCCTCTGGAGCCCTCAACATCCATCTTCTCTCATTTTGCTTCAACCAACCTGCTTTAACTTTCAGCATGGCTGATGGTTTTGTGCTGTAGTTTCTGACAGGTGTCTCATCTCTCTAAACAAGGGTTTGGGATGCTGGCCGGGTCATAGAGTGATGGGACCCATGCACTGAGGATACAAACTCCCCACAAGATAGGAGTCAAAACACAGCCTTGGGGATCTGGTGTCAATGGAATCGAATGAATGGTAACAGCAATGCATGTCACATGGGAGGAATTTTCATGAATGAAATCTGAGAAGAACAAGTAACTGGGAGAACAGAATGGAGGACAGGTTGACTCCACTGTACAGACAGTGCTTAACCAGATGTTTAAAGAATGAATTCAAGTTATCTTACATTATAAAACCTTCTAAAGTAAACAGTATAATCACTTTAATTACTATTACTTATTATTGTTTTCAATTAATAAATTGTGTGTTTTTTCCCTTATGCTATCTCTAGATATGAAAGAAATATAATACAGATTTAAAATCTGAAATGGCCATCTCCACTCCATTTTAGATCTTACTTCTTTGTACCCTGCCTGACATGTGACTTTCAGACAAAGGGCAAAGCCTATACTCTGGGGAAGACAGTGTGAAGGGAATGAAAAATAAGAGTTACAGAGCAACAGATGATATATGCAAAGGGCAATCTGATTGAGAACGATTGCATAAAATATACAGTGAACTTGCTAAACAAAAGTGTAGAAAACAAATCATTAAAATAAAAAATAAAAAATAAATGACGAAAGACTTCCAGCTGTAAAGATGTGACCAGTGAGTATATGAAACCAGACTGTCCTCTGTATCTCACCAGGAGGTGTGAAGAGAAGCATCAGTGAAGGATCAATGAAATCTAATCTTGGATGTAAGCTTGACCACATTCAGAATTAACTCAAACCTAAGATGCAGGGCACTCCCATAAGGGATTTTCTTGACTGGGTAATTTGAAGCACGAAGACACATCCTAAATGTGGGCAGCACCTTCTGGTGGCTGCCTGGGAAAAAGGATCTGGAATAAGGAAGATTTGTTCTTTGCCTACCTGTCTTCACTCTTGCTGTCAAGTTCATCCATGCTGTTGCTGCAGCAGTACTTCCCTCATATTAATAGCAACTTCTTCATGATTCTAACAAAGACTGATGTTTAACATCTCTCAAGTGTTGGGCCCTGTTAATTAAGGTCATAGTCTACCATTGTCCAGACAACTCTCTAGCTCTCTGCACAAAATGCCAGGCTCCCTTTACCAGCAGGGCTTCTTCTCTGACCTTATCTAGGGAGCCCAACTCCCTCCCCGACCCTCTACCTGTGGAATTTCTCTTAGTCTTGGTTAGATTATAGGTTCAGCTTCCTTTTTATCCTTCCTGATAAGAACCAATAGCAAGCACCTCGAATTCCTGGAATACCCCTCCATGCAAATAAGGTACCCTAAATTGTACCTAATGGTACATACCTACCCTTGAAATCCCTACCCCCTTCCCCAAAATCTATATAGCCCTTGATTCATCTCAATGAACATTGAGCTGCTTCTCTGAAGCTAATCCTGGTAGTCATTTCTGTTGTACTCACGGGCAATCAGAACGCTGGCCTTCAACTCTGTTTCCTTTGTTCTCATGGGCTGGTGGCCAACAGTCCCTGGGGAGAAGGGAGGAGCACACTCAAGGAATCCTCTAAGAGTTGGGTGCCAGAATGGAACTACTGTGACATCACAGTAGAAAGAGGATCACAAAGGTGATTTTCTCAAGACCAAGATCATCCATTGCATCTTGAGATTTCCATGAAGATAAAAAATATAGCTGCACATTTTATTGCAGTGGAAGACCTATTTTTGACCCTTTCCCCCATGGGTGGAAAAGTGAACATAAGGAAAATGATCAAACACACATACATATAAAATTTGTACAACTTCTACTTATGATAGCCAAAGAATGAAGGCAAGTCACATTCCCATCGAGACATTAATAGATAATGCCTAAAATAAGTGTACAATGGACTATTCCTCAATCATTAAAAAAAGTTTATGCACTGGCACATATTATTGTAGAAAACATGCTTAGTGGAAGAAGCCAGACACAAAAGACCATATATTGCATTTATAGGTAATATTCAGAGTAGGGAAATTTGTAGATTCAGAAATGCATTGGTAGTTGTCAAGAAGAAAGAAATGAGGAATGGTTACTAGTTAGTAATATGGCATCTTCCCATTGTGATAGAAAGATGTGGTACTCAAGAGATGGTGGTTGTAAAACTGTGAAACTGTGAAACTATTTGTCATTTATTGCACATTTAAAATGGGATACACAGTAATTTTTATCATGTCTATTTTACAAAAAATAATGATAAAACCAGAAACAGAATCATTTAATTGCCACAATTTGGATGCTGAGTGTCTCCCAAAGGTTTCTGGGTTAAAGGCTTCCTTCCTGCTGTGACAACCTTGGAAAGTGGTGGGTATTTTAAGAGCTGTGTCTTTGTGAAGGAGCTTAGGTCACTGGGGATGTGTGATGGAGTTTGTGAGATCCAGGTATATCCCTCTTTCTCTCTGCCTTCTGGTCAGGTTTGGTCCAGCATATGACCCCACAATGATGTGAATCAGAGGCTCAGAGCCATGCTCAACTAAACATGTCAACAAGGTGAAATGGGCGAACCAAAGGAAAGCTTTTCTCCTTATAAGCTGATTAAAGGATTTGCCCCAGTGAAGAAAAGCTGACTAGCCCCAAGTCACCAGAATGACTGGGAACTCTGCAGTGGAATCCTCACCAAGGTTTAAGTATGACAAAGGAAGAGTTGAATTCCACTGAGTGAGCACTTCCCTACTTAACACCAACCCTGACAAGCGATGAGTGTTTCAGACATGGAGCACAAAAATGAGGAACCTGGATCCTCCTCTCCAACTACCGTTGAGAGCATTGAGAGCATTAGCTGTTTGGGAAAGGAAGAAAATGGAGCTCATAGGAGCTTAGTAATTTTGACAAGAGACAGTTCAAACTGAGAGACAATTATTGTCAACTAAAAAGCCCATGGATACTGTAATTGGCAAAGTTTGGGGGTGTTGAGTATTTCATTTTGTTTTTGCTGCAGAAATGGCTGTTCCAGAGCGAGAAGAACAGCTGTAGGAAATCAAAGGATAATTACATTGAGCACTGAGCATCTGTATAGTGTATGTCTGAGACCAACTCATATGGCAAGTAACACAGTGTAATTCACTGGACACCATAGATTATTTTCCACTTTTAACACCTCACAGTGGGAATTAATCCAATGTGAGTTTTGGAAGGAGCTATTTCTATTTTTAAAATATGGTTCTTGCTTGTGTAGTACCATGCATAGATATGTGGAATCAAGAGCCACCACTGAGTAAGGTCTTGTGACCTTTCTGTTTCAGTTAAATGACTTCGTGATTTACATTATGAGTGATTCCCTCACCTCAAGGTCCAGAAGAAGAGCCAAGGCTCAGAAGAGGAGCCAAAAAGATTGTAAGGATGGATGCCTTTAGGGGATTGTGACATAATTGTATGAACACATAATAACTCACAGTCGTTGTGACAGCTTAGAAAGAATCCAGCACAAACTCAGACAAGACAAAACCACAACATGATGGAGAAGAGACAGGTGTGAAGTCCCACCCCTAGCTGATGACTTTCTGAGGACTTATTGATGCTACTGGGAGAGGAAAAATCATAGCTTTAAAAAAAAAAAAAAGGTATGACACTTGATATATGGACCACAATCCAAATTGGACCCCATGCCCAGAAATTGTCACAAAAGAAACCTTCACAAAAGAAACACAATGGAAAGAGAAAGAGGGAGAGACAGGAGACAGAGACAGAGACAGAGACAGAGACAGAGACAGAGACAGAGACAGAGACAGAGGCAGAGTCAGAGGCAGAGGCAGAGGCAGAGGCAGAGGCAGAGGCAGAGGCAGAGGCAGAGGCAGAGGCAGAGGCAGAGGCAGAGGCAGAGGCAGAGGCAGAGGCAGAGCCAGAGGCAGAGGCAGAGGCAGAGGCAGACGCAGAGGCAGACGCAGACACAGACACAGGCAGAAAGAGACAGAGTCAGAAAGAGAGAGAACATGAAGCATGAAGTTGTTTGGGTGGTGGAGGATCTGGGAGGATCTGGGAGGAAGTAGGGAAGGTGATGAATATGATCAAAGTACACTACCTAAAATTCTCGAAGAATTAATAAAAAAATATTAAATAAATAACTGTAAATTTTTTTAAAAAGAAGTGATGGGACCTCCTGAACAGCATTAGTGCATGTGGAAGCAGATATTACTCTGCACAAAAGTCAGAATGAAGTCAACATTCTGTGGTGTTTCCATTCCACATTTACAATCACAACTGCCAAAACTATGAAGAAATTATTCCTACAGGGAGAGAGAGTTTGGTTAAAGAGAGAGAAAATCCTATTTACTTTCCTCTGAAACAGTGAGTTTTGTAATTGATTTCTTGGTAATCTGAGACTCTTAGTAGTAGAGTTATCCCATCGCAATGATGCCAAATGGTGAGATTTTGTGGCACGGGACCCATAGAGGTGAGATTGAGCCACATATCAAAACAGAAGAGCAAAGTCTACTGAGGGCAGAAGAGAATTAATACCTGTCAAAGTGAGAGTCCGGCTAAGGATCTATCAACAGGAGTGGCAGGCTTTTATTTCACAGTTTGGGGGGAGCTAAACTATAGTAATTGCCCATTATTCATGGTCATGGTTTCAAAATGTTTTACGTTTTTCATATAAGCATGCTGGCCTTGCACTTGGTGGGCTAATGGACAGTCAGGTTAGGAACTTCTGAGCCCTATAAGACTCACCATGGTGTATAAACACCTGACTTATGAGATGACAGAAGGATGAGCTGTGCTCAACTAGATAGGTAGATAGATAGACAGATAGATAGATAGATAGATAGATAGATAGATGATAGATGATAGATAAATGATAGATATAAATAGATGATAGATATATAGATATTGATATATAGATACAGATGATATAGATGATATAGATGCAGATACAGATATAGAGCTGTAGATGTATATATAGACAGCATAGAAGAAAACTACCCCTTCTGATAGGAAATAACCCAAATTAACCCCTATGCCTGAGCTAAGCATTTCTCACGTGGTGGTTAATGTATCTACACACGGAGCTTAGAGGAGTCTGCCTCTAAGGGACAGCATGATAAGAAACCATCTGCTGTTCTGCTTTGGTCACTACGGCAGGCTCTGATGAAAGATTTAGCATATGTGACCTTTGAGTTTCTCCCAAACAACCTAGGTGATTGTTATGATAACCCACAGATGATAATCAGACATCTTAAGGAAAGCTCAACAGCATGGCCTCCGAAATGACAGCTTTTTAGTTAAACTCTGAGTAAGTGAGGAGAGGAGACTTCTTTAGGTTGATTTAGTAGCAGAGCCCCCCTAACTCCCCTTTAACATTTGTTTTACTTTGCCTCAGTCATCAGAGACTCCTGGTTTGCAAACATTCTGACCTTGTAACCTAATTTGGTGTTTTATGACAAAGATGTTGAAAGTATGCTTTAACAGAAAATAGGTAAAAATATCCATGTCTCCTTGCAGGGAAATAGAGACAGCCAAATTACTGGGGGTTGCTAGCCAGTCAGATGAGCCTGTTTGGTGAATTCCAAGCCCATTAAAGAGTCTGCCTTAAAAAGAAAAAAAAAATGTAGGCAGCTCCCATGGAACTCTGCCTAAAGTTGTCTTCCAGCCTCCATATATAAATATAAATTATATATACATATGTGTGTGTGTGTGTGTGTGTGTTTGTATGCCTGTGTGAGTCTGTGTGTGCACACACATGGACTGACATGTATGCCCATACATATAAATACATATAGACATACATTAAAAATAACACAAATAAGCCATTTCCTGCATAGGCTGAGATTTCTTTTTTTTTAATTATGCAAAGATATTTTCTCTTAGGCTCATCTGTCTTAAATGGACAGAATCTGAATATTCATATTAGGACATGTCACAGTTCCCTGCTCACTGACAATCTCTCCAAAACTGAATTTTACTCTGCAAAAATTTAAATTCTTTGCGTGTTTTAGTTTCTACGACTGTATATATTATTTTTTTAAACAATTGTGTGTGTGTGTGTGTGTGTGTGTGTGTGTGTGTGTGTGTGTGTAGGCATTCATGGAGACCAGAAAAGAGTGCCATACTTCCGAAGTTCACATGTAGGCTGTGTTGAGCTGTCCAACATGAGTCCTGGGAACTGAACCTGGGTCTTCTACAAGAGCAGTACACACTCTTAAACTCTGAGCCCTCATCTTGGCTTTATTCTACACTGAGCACATCTCCCCATCCCCCTCACCTCCCTTCTATGGAGCACATCTCCCCATCCCCCTCATCTCCCCTCTATGGAGCACATCTCCCCATTCCCCACATCTCCTTTCTTCTCACTCTACTTCTGTGAGTACTACTTGTTTCATGAACAGTTCCACTTCTATATCCAGGTCACATAGCATCCATGTATATGATTTTTGTGTCTGTATAAAATCCAGGACCCACAAGTGAGAAGAAACACATTTTATTTACCTCTCTGGGGATGTCTTAAGTCACTCACTGTGATTATCTCCAGTTTCACTCATTCTCCCACAAACAATCTGACTTCCTTCTTCCTTATGGCTGAAAAGAGTTCCATTATATCTAGTTCATAGTTTCCTCTTTCTGGATGCCCAGATTGCTTCCTTACAGCCACATGAATAGTACTACTATGAGCAGGGAACATTGAAATACACAAATATTTCTCTGAAATGTCAACAAGGAGTCCATTGTGTAACTAATAGGAGTGATTTGCCTGGATTGCATGGTAGATATATTGGGGGAGGGGAGAAGGTGACTCACTTATCTCTACAGTGGTTCTACCAATCTTCAGTCCCACCAACAGTGTATAACTGATCCCTTTGGTCCACATTTTCACCTGCATTTGTTGTTCATTGCTTTTTTTAAAAGATGGAACCTTGTCATAGCTTTCTTTTATATTCTTCTCGTGGCTAATGAAACTGATCATTTTTCATACATGTGTTGGCCATCTGTACTAACATTGCATCCAGCACAACAATCATATCCGAGTGATTAAACCCTATTATAAGACCTAGAACTCTGCCTGTCATAGGAGACATAGGAAAAACCATTTCAAGATATAGGCACAGGCTGGCACTTTGTCAATATGATTCTAAATTATCAGAACATAAGGCCAATAATCAAAGAGGACCTCATGAAATTCAAAAACTCTATGCAGAAAATGAAGCAACTGAATGAACATAGAGAAAGCCCAAAGGATGGGAGAGAGTCTTTGAAAGATTTATATCCAAGAGATGATTAATATCTAGGCTCTACAGAAGGATCAAAGAAGTAGACCACAAAAATATCAAGCAACCTAATGGATAACTAGGCTGATGAGATGAACACACAGTTCTCAAAAGATGAAATTTAAAATATGTTAGGTTGGACACTGCACAACTCCTCCTCTAGGGTCCAGCCTGGTGAGTCTCCTGGAACTCCTCACCCATATCTTCTTTCTAGTCTGCCAGATCTAACATGAACTGCATATCCAATGATCCAACCTAGTCTGGCCTCCCCTGTGTATACTGCATCTGATCTCTGAACTTATTTATGAACCCAACTCACAGAACTCTCCTACATCAGATCCAACCTTTCCGCCTCATCCTATCTATCCTACAGAACACAGGCTTAGACCAGGAAGCAATCCTATATGCCAACCCAGTTCCCTTAGTCTACCTAGTTCATTCCAGCAATGCAATTACCAGCCTCTAGACCCAATCAGCCTGCATACCCACTCTTCTACTCTGACATGCTCTTTCTATATTAGACATACAACTAACAAAAGAAGTCTGCGAGCCTAGATATCAAGTATCTTCTATCTAAAATTTACCAGTCAGCCTACAAGTCTTATAGGAATGTTTTCCAATGAGAACTTTCTGGATAAAGCCCAGAGCACATATTTTAAAAGAATAATCATAAACTTTATCAATGAATTCTAGCAGTTTAAAGAAGACATAAAGAACGACTCAATAAGATTAAAGAGAAAGAATTTAAGAAGAATAAATGCTTAAGTGGTGCCCAAGAAGAAACATAAAATTGATGTGAATGATAAAAACAATCTAGGAATTGAAAATGGAATTCAATAAAAAGATAGAAACACTTAAAAGGACTCAAGCTGAAATGAAAAAGAAATTGAAAAGTCCAATAATTCAACTAGAAAACTAAAAAGGAAAGTCTTAAAGATAAAAAGAATCAAGTAAAAGATAGAATACAGCTACTTGAAGATAAAGTAAAGAATCTGCACCAAATAAGGAAGAAATACAAATCATTAAAAAAATAAAAATTCAGGAAATGAACTCACAGGAAATATTGGACACCATGAGAAATACAAACTTTTGATTAACACATAGATAAGGGAAAAATCCCAAGTAAATGGCATAAATCAGATCTTCAAAAGATCATATAAGAAAGATCTTCAAACTAAGGAAATACACGCCCATCAACATATAAGGAGCACCCAAGACACCAAATAGAAAAGACCAGAAAAGAACATTCTCATTATGTATCATAGCCATCACACTAAGTATACAGAACAAAGAAGGTGTATTGAAAGCATCAAGAGATAAAAATGCAAGTCACACATAAAGGAAAACATCAAAATGACAGCTGATTTTTCAATGGAAATTTTAAAAGCTGGAAGAGCCCTCAAAGAATATGACAACCAACCTAGAATAATATACCCCCAAAAAACTATGTGCCAAGATATAAACACCCCCAAAGTTATAGACAGCAAATCAAACTTAGAGAACATATAGGAAGTAACATTTCAAAATAAAGAGAGAACTGAGCACAGCAGAAAGACTATGGTAAAAAATACAAAGCCAAAACCATGAAGACACAAAACACCATAAAGAATACAAAAATAATACCCAAATCAACAATGCAATAAGAGTTAACACATATTTAAACAATAACTAAGCAATTCAATTCTTCAATTTCATAAAAATGTACTACAGAATATAAACATACAGATTAACACCAATTCATTAATATTCAATGATTTCAATACCCCACTTTCTCCAAGAGGCAGGTTAATAAACATAGAAACATCAGAATTAATTTAGATCATATATGAAATGGACTTAGCTGGAATCTACAGAGTATCCCACTAAAACACCAAAGTATATACATTCTATTCAGCAGCACATGGAAGCTTTTCTTACAAAGAGCACATCCTCAGACACAAAACAAAGATTGAAATAATTCCTTGTATCTTCTCTGACCACAATGTGTCAAACGTTAAATGGAAAACAAACATGTCAAGTAAATCTCCAAACCCATGGAGAATGAACAATCCATGACTGAATAAGGAATGGATAAAATAAGAAATTAAGAAAGAAGTAATACATTTTTTGGAACTAAATCAAAATGTAAACAAAACATATCAAATCTGGGCCACCTTATAAGCAACTCTGTAGAGGAAATTTGTAGCTGTAAGTGCCTACATTTTAAAAAAAATCTGAAGTTCCAAAAATGACTGAATGATGTAACTCAAAAATTTGGAAAAACAAGTCCAAACCCAGGCAATGGAAAAAATTAATAAAAGTCAGAGCAGAAGTTGATGAAATTGAAAAAATACAAAGAATCAACAAATCTAAGAGCTTGTTCTTTGAGAGGATAAACAGATTTACAGATCCTTGGCACAACTAACCAAAGTAGAGAAACCAAATGAACAAAATCAGAAATTAACAGAGATATGTTACAACAGACACCAAGGAAATTAAGAATATTATAAAGGAATGTTTTAAAAACCTGTACTCAATTAAGCTAGAAAACCTAAAAGAAATGTATGATATTCTAGATTCAGCCAAGCTACCAATATTCAACCAGAAGTCACAAACTAAATTAACCCATTACAAATTATGAGACTGAAATAAAAGGTCTCTCACCTAAGAAATTGTCCAGGTCCAGATAGGTTTACAGCAAACTTTTACCAGACTTTCAAAGACTATCTTCACTTAATCCCTCCTACACTATTCAAAAAGGAAGAAAGAAGGAAAAAGGAAAGAAAGGGAGGGAGGAAGAAAGGAAGGAAGGAAGGAAGGAAGGAAGGAAGGAAGGAAGGAAGGAAAGAAAGAAAGGAAAGGAAGGAAAGAAAGAAACACACACACACACACACACATGGCTCATTCTCAAACTCCTTCTATGAAGCCAGTATTCCTCTAATACCAAACTCAGGTAAATGCATACACATATGCCTCCTGATGCTGCTTGTATTGTGATGCTAAATACTGGTTTCTCAGACTGTGGTTGCCACTGGCAGATTCTTATGTACACTAAGTGATGCTATGTGAACCTTCTCCACAATTTAACTAGTCAAGAAAAGGCTAGAATCTGTGACTAAGCAGTGGAGGGAGAAAGATGACTTGAGGTTCAAATGGGAGTTTTATAGGAAGAGGGGGAAGATGAGGTGAAGAGGAAGAAGACAGGGGAAGATGAAGTTGCTGTGGATGAGGGTCATGTGGCCTGGTGAGACAACTATAACAGGGGCTTTATAGCTCTAAACCTGCCCAATCTAGGCTTATGGCTTGTAAATAAAATATATGGACCGTGTGTCTTTTATATATGCTTGTTAGGATTATAAATTCCTTACACACACACACACACACACACAAGAAGAGAACAAAGATAAGATAAAGATGAAGATGACAAGCTGACAAAAAAGAAGAAGAAGAAGAAGAAGAAGAAGAAGAAGAAGAAGAAGAAGAAGAAGAAGAAGAAGAAGAAGAAGAAGAAGAGGAGGAGGAGAAGGAGGAGGAAAAGGAGGAGGAGGAGGCAGTGGCTGAGGATGATGACAATGGCTATAGGCCACTATTCTTAATGAACATAAATTCAAAAATATTAAGAAAATACTTGCAAATAGAACACAGTCACATATCAAAAAGATTATCCACCTTGACCAAGTTGGCTTTGTCCTTGAAATGCAAGGATGGCTTAATATATGGAAGTTAATAAATGTAATAAACCATATAAATGGGCATAAAGACAAAAATCTCATGACCATCTCAATAGATAGAGGAAAATCCTTTTGCAAAACTCAATATTCCTTTATGATAAAAGTCTTAAAGCATGTAGAGCTAGAAGAAACATAGCTCAACATAATACAGTCTATACTTGAGAAATCCACAGCCAACAACATCCTAAAGGATTGAATTAATCCCATTGGTGTCAGGGAGTAGCCAGGGATTTCCACTAACACTACTCCTTTTCTATGTTTTGCTAGAAGTACTAGCTAAAGCAATAAGACGAGGGAATAAAATTGAAGACATATAAATAAGGAAAGAAGTCAAACTTTCCCTATTTGCAGATTACATGATATTACCCATTAGAAATCCCAAAAATTCTACCAGTAAACATTTAGAAGTGATAAACAAAATTAGCAATGTGGCAGTATATAGAATCAACTTGCACAACTAATAACTTAAAAAAAAAAAACACCAACAACAAATACACTGTGAAAGAGATCATGGACATGCTCACGTTTACAATAATCTCAAAGAAATTAAAATATCTAGGAATAAACCTAACCAAGGAAGTGAAGGACTTCTATAATTTAACTTTTATATATGTATATGTATATGTACATGTATAACACATAATATACATTTATCTCTACACACATATAAATTATATATACATTCATATATATGTACACACACATTCAGAGAGAGGGAGAGACTATAAAATGGAAAAAATATACTATGATCATTGGTAAAAAATATCATGACAATGATCACTTCACCAAAAGTTATTTACAGATTCAATGCAAAACTCCCTCTCATTATCTACAGAAACTGGAAAAACCTACCTTTAAATTTATATGGAATCACAAAAGACTTGAGGTAAACCAAAACAATCCTGAACAATTCAATGATGCTGGAGGGGTTACAAATCCATATCTTAAACTATATTGCAGAGCCAATGTGATAAAAAAAAAAAAAACAGTATGATACTGTCACAAAACAGGCATGTAGACCAATGGGACAAAAGTGAAGGGCCAAACAAGATTACATATAATATCATCCACTTAATGTCTGACAACGATGCCAAATACATAAGCTGGATAAATGAAAACACCATTCAAAGTGGAGCTTGTAAACTGGGTGTCCTCCTTCAGTTAGACCAGTATTTAGCACCTTGCATAAAATCTAACTCCAAATGTACCCAACACCTAAACACAAATCCTGAAATACTGAGGCGGCCGGAAGAAAATATAGGCCAATACCCTACACAATATAGGTGTGTGAAAGGACTTACAGAACGTGACTCCTCTTGTCCAAGAATTAAGACCAACAATTGACAAGTGGGGCTTCCCAAAAGGGAAAAGCTTCTTCATGGGTAAAGAAACAACTAAGTGGTGGAAATGGAAACCCACAGAATGAATGGGACAAGACCTCTGTGAGCTTTGCATCTGACCAAGGTTTAACATTAAAATACATAAACAATTGAAAAAATGAAGGGTCAACAACAAAAACAAACAAAATAAATAACCCATTGGGAAATGGGTCAGGAATCTGAACAGAGACTTTTCCAAAGAAGAGGAAAAAAGTTAATAAATATCTCAAAAATATCTATCATACCTACCAATTGGGGAAAAGCAAACCAAAACAACTTCGGTATTTCATCTTACCTCAATCATATTGGCAAAGATCAACAAAACAACCATTTTATAAATCTGGAGGGTGTGTAGAAAAGGTACCCCCTCAGTCACTGTTGATGGAATTGCAAATTTGTACAGTCACTGTAGAAATTAGTGTAGGGACTTCTCAAAAGCCAAACATAAAGCATTACATTCTACTCGGTGGATAGTCACTCAGCCATGTTTGTTGCTGCTCTAATCCTGGTAGTTAGGAAATTGAAACAACCTAAATGTCGTTTAACCAACAAGTAGATAGTGAAAATATAGTACATACACACTATAGGACACTGCTCAACTGTAAAGAAAAATGAAATCAAGAAACTTTTTAGGTTAATGGGTGGAAATGAAAAATATCACCCTTAGTAATTCACACCTAGGAAGATAAATATCACAACTATCACTTGTCTTACTGGGGCTTCTAGCTCCAAGTCATCAGACTTGAGGACATAGCCTGGAGTAACCACAGAAAACAGAAAGTCAGAAGGGGCAACTGTTGGTGTAAATCTGGGGAAGGGTTGGGGGAAGAGCAATAGAGAGGGGAAGAGCAAGGTAAATAATCTGATTGAAAATGTGAAAAGGGGATTTCTAAGTAAGGAGTGGGGATAGAGGTAAATACAGAAGAAGGATGGGAGGGTAAAATAACAGTAAAGATAACTGAAAAAGTCATATGGAACCATGCTATTAATTACCTACCTGAAAAAAATGTATAATACACATAAGTTTGTGTCTAAATATTATCTTAAATTATGTTTTAATTTAAATTATATTTTCTTATTTGAATTGACTATGCTCCCTCCAATAGTTAAAGATCACCTAACCAAACCTTAGTAACAGATATGAGAAGTTATTGTTGTTTGTTTGTTATTTTATTTTATTATATTTTAGTTTAGTTTAGTTTTTAATTAATAATTTTGTTTATTACATGCCAAGTGTTACCAACCCTCCCAGAGTTCCTTCCCCATCCCCCCTCCATTTCTCACTTGAAAGGATGTCCTTCTGGCAGTCCCCTTCTCTGGGGTATCAAGTCTCTACAGGACTAGGTACATCCTCTCCCACTGGGGCCAGATAAAACAGTCAGTCTTTTGCTACATATGTGCTGTGGACCTTGGACCACACTGTGTATCTGCCTAGTTGGTGGCTCAGTCTCAGAGAACTCCCAGGACTCTGTGTTATTTGACACTGTTGGTCTTCCTACAGGAATGCCATTCCCTTCAGTTCCTTCAATTCTTCCTCTAATTCTTCCATAGGAGTTCCTGACCTCAGTCCAATGGTTGGCTGTAAGTATCTGCATCTGTCTTAGTCAGTTGCTGGTAGAGCTTCTCAAAGGACAGCCATGCTAGGCTCCTGTCTGCAAGCACAACATAGCATCAGTATTACTGTTAGGACTCAGTGCCTGTGCATGAGATGGATCCCAAGTGGGGTCAGTCTCTGGTCAGCCTTTCCATCAGTCTCTGCTCCTTTTTGTCCCTGAATCACTTTTAGACAGGAAGAATTCTGGGTCGAAAGCTTTGAAGGCAGGTTGGTGTCCCCATCCCTCCACTGGGGCCTTGTCTATCTACTGAAGGTGGACTAGTCAAGTTACATCTCCCCACCGTTGGGCATTTTAGCTAAAGTCACCCACACCGAGTCCTGGGAACCTCTCACATCCCAGGTCTCTGAGACTTTCTGGTGATTCCCCCACCCTACCCCAGAAAAGCTGCATATTTCCATTTATTCTCCTGGCCCTCCAGGGAGAAGTCATCTTTTGAGTTGTTGGTCAAAGTTGTCCAAGATAATCCTAAAACATTAGAGGCTATGTCTATTGCCCTTGGTTGGCCCTCCATGAGGTGAATGGTAAGTTATCATTCAGAACAGAGACTGGCCAGATACCCTTGAGATGGAAGTGACCTGACTGCCCCCTCCCTGAGGAATAGCTTTCATGGTAACTGAAAGAGTTGTGCAAGATTCAAAAGGAGGGAAGAAACCAACAGTCTTGCTTATCTATGATGTCTATGAACCACACCAACAACCAGAATGCCAAGAGGACCCTAAGGTGCAGTAGTGGCTCACATAGCTTGGCAGTAACCAATCACTTTCTAATTGGATTTAAAATCTTCTCAACAGGAAGGGAATCATATCTGGCACTAGAAATCTAGCCAGTTATCTGAGGCCAGTAAAATAATGGTTTTGGACGAGAACCTACAACCATTACTTCATTAAACGAGCATAATCTATAACTATGTTTGAAAGTGTCTTCAGCCCTCATTGAGGAAACTGCTTTTTGAAACAGACAGCGTTGCAGAAAATCACAACCAATCAAATTTCATAGTTGTGGAGCCCAGTCCTAATGGATATGTCTACAAAACATTCCCTCAGCTAAGGCTAAGGAAATATTGTGGAAGAGGGGGCAGAAAAATTGTAAGAGCCAGAGTATCATGGAGTTTTGTTGTGCAGCTGTATCTCTTTGTATCTTAGTCCGGGTTTCTGTTGCTGTGAGAAAACACCATGACCACAAAACAAGTTGGGGGGGGTGGTTATTCAGCTTATACTTCCACATTGCTATTCATCATGGAAGAAAGCTAGGACAGAAACTGGAACAGGAACAGGGCAGAAGTCTTGAGGCAGAAGTTGATGTAGAGACCATGGAAGGGCACTGCTTACTAGCTTGCTCCTCTTCATTAAAATGCTCTTCATAAGACTAAACCAGAGAACAACGTCTCTGCTGGGCTCTTTTGGGACTTCCTTTGTTAATGCAATTAATATAATTTTTTTTTTACGTTAGCTTCGGGTAGACTCTTCAGACAAGGGCAGAAAGCAGCCACATTCTTCACCAAAATACCCCCCAAACAATCTTTAGGCCACACATTGAAATGTGTGTGGAAAGCTCTTGGATCAGATCTGTAATGTTCAAATCACTCTCAGAAACAAAAGTCTTCCATACTTCTACTAGGAGGGCCCATTAAGCCCCACTTAAAGCATTCCATTGCTTTCCAAATCTAAAGTCCCCAAATCCATATTGTTCTAAACAAAATATCAGGCCTATTCCAGCATACCTGACTTCTTGTACCATCTTCTGTCTTAATTAGGGTTTTACTGCTGTGAACAGACACCATGACCAAGACAACTCTTATAAGGACAACATTTAATTGGAGCTGGCTTACAGGTTCAGAAGTCCAGCCCATTATCATCAAGGCAGGAACATGGCAGCATCCAGGCAGGCATGGTGCAGGCAGAGCTGAGAGTTCTACATCTTCATTTGAAGGCTACTAGTGGAAGAATGGCTTCCAGGCAGCTAGGATGAGAGTCTTAAAGCCTATGCCCAAAGTGACACACCTACTCCAACAAGGCCACACCTACTCCAAAAGGCCACACCTCCTAATAGCGCCACTCCCCGAGCCAAGGACATACAAACCATCACACTTTGAAATGGCAAAAGATACACCCATAATGTCTAAGCATGACTTCCCAAACATGAGCTGAACAACAGAAGAACAGTAAACATGTCAAAGTGGTCAGGGGAAAGCCTAAGGGTCCTGAGCCCTACACAATGAACTACAAGCAACTAAAGCATGCTGGGCGTGGCAGAAGTAGGCTTCCCCAGGGATGAGCACACTAACTGGATGTCTAACAGCAAACGGCCAACCCTGAAAACGTAGATACATGTAACATTCTACAGACTGAGCATTGTATTTATGCATTTATGAATATATACATAAATACATGTGTTTGTATGTATGTAAAAAAGAGGCCATGCATTTGAAAGAGCAAGGGGTAGTATATGGGAGGATTGTGGGAAGGAAAGGGAAAGAAAAATTATAATTCTTGATAGAGTTAGAAAGAGCAATTTGCAAATTCATATGGAATACCAAAAAATCCAGTATAGTGAAAACTATTCTCAACAATGAAAGAACTTCTGGAGGAATCACCATCCCTGACCTCAGAGACTATAGAAAAATGGTGATAAAAACTGCAGAGACAGGCAGGAGAGTCAATGGAATAGAATTGAAGACCTAGAAATGAACCCACACACCTATGGTTACTTGATCTTTGACAAGTTTATCCAGTTGGGGAAAAAAAAAAAACAGCATTTTCAACAAATGGTGCTGGTTCAAATGGCAGCTATCATGTAGAAGAATGTGAATTGATCCATTCTTATCTCCTTGTACAAAACTCAAGTCCAAGTGGATCAAGGACCTCTACGTAAAACCAGAGACACTGAAACTAATAGAAGAGAATGTGGGAAAGAGCACATGGGCACAGGGGAAATTTTCCTGAACAGAACACCAATGACTTATCATCTAAGATCAAGAATTGACAAATGGTACCTCATAAAATCACAAAGTTTCTGTAAGGCAAGGCAAAGAACAGTGTCAATAGGACAAAACGGCAACCAACAGATTGGGAAAAGATCTTTACCAATCCTATATCTGATAGAGTGCTAATATCCAATATATACAAAGAACTCAAGAAGTTAGATTCCAGACATTCAGATAACACTGTTAAAAATGGGGTACAGAGCTAAGGAAAGAATTCTCAACTGAGGAAACCCAAATGGTTGAGAATCACCTAAAGAAATGTTCAACATCCTTAGTCATCGGAGAAATGTAAATCAAAACAACCCTGAGATTTCTCCTCACACCAGTCAGAATGGCTAATATCAACAACTCAGGTGACAGCAGACACTGGCAAGGATGCAGAGAAAGAGGAACCCCACCATTATTGGTGGGATTACAAACTGGTACAACCACTCTGGAGACCAGTCTAGCAGTTCCTCAGAAAATTGGACATATTACCTGAGGACCCAGCTATACCTCTCCTGAGCATATATCCAAAAGATGCTCCAACATGTAATAAGGACACATGCTCCACTGTGTTCATAGCAGTCATATTTATAATAGCCAGAAGCTGGAAAAAACCAGATGTCCTTCAACAGAGAAATGGATACAGAAAATGTGGTACATTTACACAATAGAGTACTACTCAGCTATTAAAAACAAGAATTCATGAAATTCTTAGGCAAATGGATAGAACTAGAAAATATCCTGAGTGAGGTAAGCCAATCACAAAAGAACACACATGATATGCATTCACTGATAAGAGGATAAAAATGAAACAATAGCCCAAAAGCTCAGAATATCCAAGATATAATTCACAAACCACATGAAGCTCAAGAAGAAGGAAGACCAAAGTGTGGGTCCTTTGATCATTCTTAGAAGTGGGAACAATATACTCATGGGAGCAAATACACAGAAAATGTGTGGAGCAGAGACTGAAGGAGGCCATCAAGAGACTGCCCTACCTGAAGATCCATCCCAGATACAGTCACCAAAAGCAGACACTATTGTGAATGCCAAGAAGTGCATGCTGACGGGAGCCTGATATGGCTGTCTCCTAAGATGTTCTGCCAAAGCCTTACAAATACAGAGGGGGGATGCTCCCTGCCATCATGGGGTACCCAGTGTAGGAGTTAGAGAAAGGACTGAAGGAGCTAAAGGGGTTTGCATAGGAAGAACAACAGTATCAACCGACCAAAGCTCCCAGGGTCTAAACTACCATGGAGGGACCCATGGCTCCAGCCATATATGTAGCAGAGGATGATGGCCTTGTTGGGCATCAATGGGAGAAGAAACCCTTGGTCCTGTGAAGGCACAATGTGCCTTTATAGGGGAATATGAGTGTGGGGAAATAGTGTGTATGTGGGGGTGGGGACACACCCTTATTGAAACAGGAAGAGAGGGGATGGGATATATGGCTTCTTGTGGGGGGGGGGATCTGGAAATGAATAACATTTGAAATGTAAATAAATAAAATATTCAATAAAATATAATCTCAAAAATAAAAGAAAAATGAAACAAAAAGTTAGATTCTTGACTACTGTGGTGTCATAGTCAAGATTTCTATTCCTGCATAAAACATCATGACCAAGAAGTAAGTTGGGGAGGAAAGGGTTTATTCAGTTTACACTTCCACATTGCTGTTCATCACCAAAGCAAGTCAGGACAGGAACTCAAACAGGTCAGAAAACAGGAGCTGATGTGGAGGCCATGGAGGGATGTTATTTACTGGCTTGCTTCCCCTGGCTTGCTCAGCTTGCTTTCTTATAGAACCCAAGACTACCAGCCCAGGGATGGCACCACCCACAATAGGCCCTTCCCCCTTGATCACTAATTGAGAAAATGCCTTACAGTTGGATCTCATGGAGGCATTTCCTCAACTGAAGCTTCTTTTTCTGTGATAACTCCAGCTGTGTCAAGTTGACACACAAAACCAGGCAGTACATGTGGGCATCAGAATTCACACATGCACTCTTGCTAAAGGTGTTGGTATTCTGTGCAATGAAGATTGTTCTACTTCTGAGGCACATAGTTTGGTATAGGTGGCAAAATCCACCTTGTGGGTGCCTTGAAGGTTAATCCCACTCTTTCCAGAACTCTACCACATTACACCACTATCACCAGAGGTGAGCCACCACTCTTCCAAGAGGATCATTGCTAACCTAGAGAGCATTGTGCAAATCAGATGGTACAAAATGGAATGGATATCTAGTGTATCTACTGATATTATAGGGTCCAGACCAATTGTCGAGGTGCTATTTGGTGACTAAGATCATTTTTATCAATAGATAGAGCTGGGTTCCTAGATTAGCTCACAACCACCCCAGAGGACCTGACTGGACCTCCAAACAATCGATAAAAATAGCATTTGAAATCTCGCTTTCACATTAGAAAACTTGGATGCCTTCCAACCCAGAGAAAAGTACATCTTTTAACTTAAAATGGGGATTTTGTGGTTCTGAGATATGGATGAATAGATGTTTCTCAGTCACTGCCAGTGGGATTTGTTTGTTTGTTTTGTTTTGGGAACAATAATAACAGAAGTTTTTCTGGTTCCTCTACTTTAGTAATCTTATTTTCCACAGAAATTAAAAAGAAATCAGATTATGGCTTGCAGGTAGCACAGTGACTCACTATGGAGGGAGAAAAATGCACTATTGAATTCCCACATTAGTGTCTCAACATGATCTAATTCTCCACAGACGCCAAGACCTAGTTAAATAAGCTTTTCTTCCTTTCTTTCCTTCTCTCTCTCTCTCTTTCTTTCTTTCTTTCTTTTTAATTTTATAAGAATTGATGGAGCAACGCCTCAAGATGATCATCGAACTTTGTTATTTTAATTGCACGGCTGTCGATATTTTTGTAGGGATTCATTAGACATTGCTCTTGACACAATATAAAGATTGATTTTTTTTCTCCCTCTCAACCCACGATCACTCGGTGTAGAGGGTGGAATTCTTAGAACCTTTGTCTGCTGCTTCATTGGAGAATAGCTCGCCTCTTGGGGAACGCTAACGCTGAATGGTTTAGTCCTGGGTTTTCCCTGGTTCATTTTGTTGCAACCTGTTACACTTTGTGCCCTGCCCTCCCCCACCACCACCGCTGCCTCGTCAATACATTCTAAATTCTAATTCTATATTCTATATTCTAATGATCTCTCACTGGCCTGTAGTGTCCTGGAAAAGCATTACTGAAAATAACATGAAAATGAAGGAGAAGCTTCATCTCATGTAAAATAAATTCACCCTAGAAGACAACACAAAGATGATGTGCAATATTCACTTGAAAAAAAATTCCATTTCCCTGGTACTTTTGCCCGTGGGCAGGGGGAAGGGGCAATGGGCTATGTGGTCTTTTATAATCTCACTGCCCTATATGTTATTTGCAAATCTTTTTGTAAAAAAGAGGGGGAGAGGGGGGCCCTGAGAAACAGTAATTGAGACAATGCTAAAAACTGAAATTTGGGGTTGCCTCCTGCCTTTGTTTCATTTGAGACATAGCTGAGGTTTTCTGAAGAAAAAAAAAGGAACTATTGGGTAATAGGAGAAATGAATTATTGCCAGAAACACAAATACAATGACGGCTGAATGTATACATTAAATTATCCTCCTAGGGGTGTTTTGTGAAAAGCCGGTCTGATAATGCACTTCAATGCATTTACATCTTGGAATTTTAAAAGGCCCGTCTATCACTGGGCTTTCTGAATGGCTTCTCAATTGCACAAATGGTCTCCGTCGCATGAAAAGCAATCCTGTGTTGTGTAAGGCGGCACACTTCTTGAGCTGCCCACATGGGACTATCGGGGCCTACTGGCTATCAACAGTTGCCTTTGTAATGAAAAATATTGTTTTGTATCAAAGAACTGTTTGAGTCTAAAGGAAAAGCTTTGCAGTCCGCCAATCATCCACCATATCCCGAGGATTATATTGTTGGGAGTTTTATACAATTTACATGCAGAAGATGACAATGACTCTGGTGGGTTACGGAACCCCATGGGTGTTTTCTCTCTGCTCGGGTTGCGTTTCCTGCCACCGCTGACATCAGAATCTTCCTGCAGTGGGAGGAACTGGTGCCCTCCTATTTTTAGAAAACTGAAGTCTGTCCAGGAATTGTTACTATCAGTGATGACTTGAAATAAGCCTTCCTTCCTTCCTGATTTCAGGAGGATAAAAAAAAAAAAAACACTTTCTCAGTTCAGCGGGGCATTAAGAAAAACAGTTATTACAAATGTCTGTCCAGATTATAGGTTTGGAGAAACAGCTAATGGAATAATGTCCTACATCCTCAGAGTAAGTCACTACTAAGTTCCCAGGAATAGGAACACAACTGGGATATTTGTAAAGCAGTACTGTAGATATTGGTTATTTTAAGTTAGGATCAGCTTCTGCATCCATTTTTAAATCATGAAATTAAGCTGAGCTGTAAGTCAAAAATGTATTCCTTGTTTCAAAAACAACAAACAAACAAACAAAACCACCAGAGTCTATAATTTTTTTATAATGTACTTATGCCATAGCAGAAACTAGTCAGGAGGCACAGACATACCAGTTTCATTTGACAATATATTCGTCTAGCTAGTATGTGAGAGTAAGTTATTGCGAAGGCTGATATGAGCAGAGGTGTTATTTGATAAATAGATAATAGGATATTTAATGAAGGGTTGAGTGTTACCAGGCACTCCTGGGATCTCCGGGGCACATTTCAAAGGGAACCCTTATCTTTGCTTTGCTTGAGATTAATTCTGATGATTAACAGAAAGAGACATTTCATGTTAATCCAAAACATACAGACTTGATATTTCAAGAACTGAAGAGAAAAAGGACATAAATGGAAAGGGCTTAGGATAGGGCAGAGAATATTACTATTCTCATTTATAAAATAAAACACATGGACACTGAGAGTGTTCGCTATTAGGAATACATTTGTGTTGTAGGCATGGACTTAGCCCTCTGTGATGTATATTTATGATCACAAATATATGTGAGTATATTTTAAGCATACAGGGCAGCTATACAACACAGCATAAAGTGTAAATAAACACTTTGTTATAATTTATTATTAATTGTATTCTCAAGTGTTCAAAAGCGCACAGTGTGACCACAAAACGACGCCCAAACTCTTCACTTTCTAAGACTCTGCCCTTGATTTCCAGCAAATACAAAGCCGTAAGCATTGGTTAAGGCCACACACTTCCTCACTGATCCAGTGAGCGTCGAGGCTGCTGCTACCAGCTATATGATTGCAGAAATATTGAGGGACATCGATATGGGGGAACTTAGTCTACTCGTTGCATTTTCCTGGTGACCAAAAACAACAACAAAAAAAATCACATTATGAATATTTTACAGGGTTAAAGAAACCAGTGTAGTGTTATCTGGTAAGATGTGGAGTTTCCAGGGTTCTTGACTAGAGAGAAAACAACACGAGGACAAAAGGTATTTAAGGTAGAAATGATTGGAGAAAAGCCTAGGTGGAGATGAGATGCAGAAGTAAGGGAGCTAGACAGAAACTGGGAATCGGCCATGAGGTCAGCACTAACTCACGCATGCGCACAGCAGCAAAGCTCTCTGGCGTCCACTTCCTGACCTGGTTTTATTCATTTACTGCACTTCTGTCATCCCAATGCTTGAAAAATACATAGAAATCTTACACAGGTGACGGGTTAAAACACTTTCCAGGAAGAGCTGAGTGAGAAGTCCGACTCAGAAAGCTGAGGAAGGATGACGAGGTTGGACCCAGATCCCAAACGTGATAAGAAGGAAGTGGCAAACACCTATAATCCTCAACCTTCAATTCAGGTGACTGTAGTTTGTACAGTGCGCCCTGTGGGCTTGTTGTGGTTGAACACATAGTTCCCGGCTGTTAGTGATGCCCTAGAAGGAAGGAAGTAGAGACTCAGTAGGAAAATTGGGTCATTTGGGAGTAGCTCTTCAGGTTTTATGGCATGGATCACTTCTCTACTCCCTCCTTGTAGATGCTATGTGACCAGATGCCCTATACACCTGCCACCATGGGCTGTAGCTGTATCCCTTCAGACTGAAAGCCACAGTCACATCAGAGCTTGTCAAGGTTTTTGTTGTTGTTGTTGTTGTTGCTGCTGCTTTTGCTGCTGCTGTTGTTGTGACAGCAATGAGAAAGTTAGCCAATACGGTAAGAAAGAAGTCTGAGGCAGAAACACAGCCCTGGTTCAGACCCGAACCCGGGTGCTCTGTACTCTTCTTACATTAGGGATGTTGGCATTACAGGGGGGATCGATATACCTTGAGTGGAGGTGGGGATGGGGTGAGGAAGAAGAGTGAGTATATTTCTAGGAAAAGACAGACAGGACTGCAAGTTGGAAGGCAGGGATACAGGCATGATGTGATGAGAGCATCACCATCACCCGGGCACGCATGAGAGGATGAAGTAGAAAACAGGAAGAGGAAGCACTTAAGTATGATGACATATCCGGCAGGGGTGTTAGAAATGAGTTGGCGTTTTGCATATTCCCAATGCTCTTTTTTTTTTTCCGAGACAGGCTTTCTCTGTATAGCCCTGGCTGTTCTGGAACTCACTCTGTAGACCAGGCTGGCCTCAAACTCAGAAATCCTCCTGCCTCAGCATCCTGAGTGCTGAGATTAAAGGCATGAGCCACCATGCCCGGCTTAAATGTGATTGGGGGGCGGGGGGTTGTTGTTTGTTTGGTTGGTTTTGTTTTGTTTTTTTTGTTTGTTTTTTTTTTTTTTTTTGGTTTTTCGAGACAGGGTTTCTCTATATAGCCCTGGCTGTCCTGGAACTCACTTTGTAGACCAGGCTGGCCTCGAACTCAGAAATCTGCCTGCCTCTGCCTCCCCCCAATGCTCTTGAGTTTGACTCAGACAAGGCCCTTTCTGGAAATAAATATACTGCTTCCATCTTTTCTTCGACTTCTTTTCCTAGTCTTGCTAAACCTTAGGTCATAGGTGATGCACTGGACAGTCCTGGTGTGTTAACAATAGACCGTTTGACCTGCAAAATACTTATATCGCTGCTGCTAGGATTACATTACAAAATGGGAGTTGCCTGTGTGCTAAACTCCCTTCTCCTGCAACTCTCCACAGGGGTGAGGATGTGAGGTTAAATGAGAAATGCTGAATTGTATTGTTTTACTTACATGGAGGCCTGCTTCCTCTCTGTTTCTTCATCATGGCTCACAGACTCAGAAAACACAATCACGTCTGTGCTTTTCATCCTGGAAGCTATAAACTGGAATAGAAGCCGCATTTCTGAAACTAAGTACAAGAAATAATAAGCTTTTGTCGATTTCAGAGCCACCTCAGAAGTGGACGTTGGGTCGAGACATTCTCTTGCTTCCCAATCCTGATTGTCCTTTCTGCTCCCTTTCTTTGACAACCCCCTCTTTCTTCCCACCCCTTTTTCTTCCCTCCCTCCCTTAAAGCAAATATTGATTTCTTACAATGTTTTAGCCCTTGGTTCAGAAGAAATTGCACTGATAAAATACTTGACCAAAGCAACATAGAGTAAGGGGGTGTTTATTTCCAATAATGAAACTCCCTGGGTCATATACTCACACCATCACACTATGTCCTAAAGATGCCAAGTTCCCATTGACAATATGGGATAGCATGTTTTCTCTGAAGTTGGAAGTAATCTGTCACCATGTTTCTTTGAGATCATGAGGACCATGTAAGCCAAGACTCTAAGAAGAAAAGTGAAAGGAAATTAAATACCTGGTGGAAAGAATAGAAGGGGCAGTGTTTTACTCCAAATCCTTCCTGTAAAGGCATTAAGTCAATGGTCGTGTTGTGAATGGGTTCGTGTAGCATCTTTCAACTGATCCCCTGGTTAAAGTGAATAAGCCAGATCAGCAAAGCTCCATGGTGAGACAACTGGAGGTTTGCTTCTGAATTAGAGATCAAAGTCAATGTTTGTCGTCTGCTTCCTTTAATCATCTGCCCTTTGTGCAAATTCTCTGGCAGTTTGCTTATCAGTAGCTACACAGTTTCTCTCTCTCTCTCTCTCTCTCTCTCTCTCTCTCTCTCTCTCTCTCTCTCTCTCTGTGTGTGTGTGTGTGTGTGTGTCCTGTTATTGTCAGAGGGAACATGTCTTCTGAGGCTCTTTTCTGTCTTTGAAAAGTATGTTCTTGGTTTCGTGGTCAAAACTACAATGACCAATGGTCACCCAATAGTTATTCCAATAGTCTTTTAGGGATTGCACAGAGAATTTTATTTAAAAAAAAAATGACTACCCTCAAATAAAAGGAAACATCTGTAACAAGGGCTTTGGATGTTAACCACTGTCTTGAATACCCAAATGCTACAAAATCTATTTCTCTAGGCATCACCACCTCTTTGACTTCAAATTAGTGTCTTGTTTCTTCTCCACTGTGTTAGCCAGTTGACTGGCATCTGTCAGAATGAGGCTGGACTTCACAGGAAAGACAGAAAACCTTAAAGGCACCTCTATTCCATTCATCATATGAAGGATGCCAGGCTAATACAGATTTCAGGTAGTGTTTCACAAGAATCTGTAGATATATGTTTTACCTCTCCAGTCTGCTTAGAAAATTGGTAATCTCAAAGTTACTTAACTACCCCCAAATCTTAGTTTATCTATAGCATGTGAATGATACCACAGACTACATAGATATAAGGAAGATTAAATGACCTAGGCAACATTAAGAAAGAAAAAAAAACTACCTGTGTCTAAGGACATTGGCCCTTTCTTTTTAATTCTTCTTGTTATCAGATCAGTTAATAATCTTTGACCACTTAATTTTCTCTCTAACCTTGAATGCTACCCATTAACTTAAAGAGAAAAAAAGGCATCAAGATGCTTCAAAATACATCAAGAGGTTGTGAAGCCTCATAAAATTAGATTTTTTTTTCTAAAAAAAATAAGGTTAGGGAGTCTATTAGTTGGTTTCTTGTTATCGTACCAATTGATACTGGATACTTAAAAAAACAAAAACAAAGAACAACAACAACAACAAAAAACCCGAATAAACCATTTCTCTCCTTCTTCTAAGGCCAGAAAGTCCTGGCTTGGGTGACTCCATCTGCTTATGGCTCTTTCAGCTACACAAAGGCCCTGGCAGATGTTAACCGGTGGGAGTGTGTGCATCCATCCAATATCCATCCAGTGGAATATCCATCCAATGAAACAGATTGGAACATGGAGCAGGGATTCTAGCTTCATTTTTCTTTTTTCAATGAACTCATAGAAATCAATGAGGGTCTACTTTATTTCCAGCACTGTGAGCTAAGCATGTAACACTGGGCCCCGCCTCTTAGTTACTAGACCCCGCCTCTTAAAAAGCACCCCCACAACGTCACAACACCAGGTAACAAACTTCAAGATCTCGCCCGAACCACAGAACACCAAGTGACTTTCCTGTTCATTGTCATTCCTCACAGTACATGGCCTGACATACGGCAGAAATGCAATAAAAAGGCAGCGAGTTAATGACTGAATTGTAGATCCTCATTTCATCTAGTGCAACCATCTTACAGTTTTAATACGATAAAATCACATAAAAGGCTCACTACTTCGCCACTTTGCAGTGTGCCAAGGTGCAGTAGTGTTTAATACATTCACAATGTGCTACCCTCTCGCCATCCCGCATTTCCTCTTTCCCCTACCAAAGATCCCAAATTCACTCCCTACTCCTCTCCCTTCTCAACTGTCGGCCACTAAGGTACCATCTTTTCCTGTCAACCATGTCATTTTGTAAATGAGAGAAAAGCTAGGTGAGGAGTTCTGACTGAATCCCAAGTCACACAGGCACTAGTGACACTCTGGACATTTTATCAAAGATTTCCCTCTCTACCAAACCATTATGGTGTTTCATGGAGCAGTTGCCTAAGCAGCTTCTTTAAGAAATGTAGCTCATTTTCCCCCTTTCTTTGGTACATATAAGACTCTCATATTCATTATGATTCCACCAGCTCGAGTGAATGATTGAAGACTCTATTTCCCAATTATGTTCCAGTAGAAGCTGGCTGTGCAGTCATTATGGTGTTCTGGGCACTCCCATAAGCACCTTGCAAACATCATCTTCCGTTATCCTCAGCATAGCTGGGGTGGGGGGAGGTGGAGAGGGGAGGACTGACATGCCATTTTCTAGCAATTTTTAGGAGAGGAAATTGCAATAAAGGGACCTTAAGTCTTCTACTCAGGGTCACAGAGATGATGAAATCAGTACAGTCATCAGATTTCTTTTCAAGTGGATGGTTAGAAGGGATGCAGATCACGGGGTGTGTAAAAGTATCCTTTCGTCAGTGTTCTCTGCCACAAGGGGACTTCTTTCCAAAATCGCCAGCACTCTGTTCAACTGTATAATGAGACTTTTAATGGGGGAATAGCTTATTCACTGTTATAATTATTAGTATTTGTTCATTGAATATTTTGCATATGTATGCATAATATATTGATCTTATCACAACCCTTACCATCACCATCCTATTGGCCATATGTTCCCAACTCAACACATTTTATGTTCCCATAATCTGATTAGTACTATTCCTGTGTGCAGAGGTGTAGGTTTTCTATTGGGGCAGGAATAATACTTATTTGTTTGTTTGTTTGTTTGTTTGTTTGTTTATCCACTTTATACCTGATCACTGCTCTCCCTCCCACCCACCCCCCCCCACACAGTCCCTCTACCAACCCTCCTCCCCTTCTCCTTTGAGAGGATGAAGGCTCCCCTTGTATATTCCCCCACCCTGGTACATCAAGTCTCTGTGGAGCTAGGCAAATCCTCTCCCACTGAGGCCAGACAAGGCAGCCCATTATTAGGGAACATATCCCACAGACAGGAAACAGCTTTAGGGATAGCCCTCTACTCCAGTTGCTGGGGATCTCGCATAAAGACCAAGCTGCATGTCTGCTACATATCTGTGGAGAGGCCTAGGCCCAACCCATGTATGTTCTTTGGTTTGTGGTTCAGTCTCTGAGAGCTCCGAGGGTTCAGATTAGTTGACTCTGTTGGTACTTCTGTGGAATTTCTATCCCCTTTGGGGCCCTCAATCCTTCCCTCCAACACTTCCATAAGAGTCCCTAGCTCTCTCCAATGTTTGGCTGTGGGTTTATGCATCTGTTTCAGTTAGCTGCTAGATGGAACCTCTCAAAGAACAGTCACATTAGGCTCTGCAAGCATAACAGAGCATCATTAATAGTGTTGGGGATTGGAGCTTGCTGATGGGATGAGTTTCAAATTGGGCCAGTTATTGCTTGGCCATTCCCTGAGTCTCTGCTCTATCTTTGTCCTTGCTTTTCTTGTAGATAGGATAAATTTTGGTTCAGAAAGTTTTATGGGTGGGTTGTTGTCCTTATACCTCTGCTGGGGTTCCTGCCTAGCTACAGGAGATGGCCTCATCAGGTTCCACATCCCCACTGCTATGAGTCTCAGCTAAGGTCACCTCCATTGACTCATGAGAGCCTCCCTCATCCCAGGTCTCTGGCACATCCTCAAGATGCCCTTCACCTCCAAATCCTCAAAACTGAAGATTTCTATTCATTCTCCTGGCCTTCCAGCCCTCCCTCCTGTCTTTCCCCATACTCGGTCCTGAACCCACCCCATTCCCTTCTCCATTCTCTCTTCCACTGAGTTCTCTCCCTCCATCTGCCTCCTATGACTATTTTATTCCCCCTTCTAAGTGAAATTAAAGCATCCTCACTTGGGTCTTCCTTCTTGTTTAGCTTCTTTGGGTCTGTGGAGTGTGGCCTGGTACCTGGACTAATATCCACTTATAAGTGAGTACATACCATGCATATCCTTTTGGGACTGGATTACCTCACTCAGGAAGATATTCTCAAGTTCCATCCATTGGCCTGCAAAATTCAGAATGTCTTTGTTTTTAATAGCTGAATAGCATCCCATTGTGTAGATGTTCCACGTTTTCTTTATCCGATCTTCAGTTGAGGGACATCTAGGTTGTTCCCCTTACTCCACATCCTTGACAGCATGTGCTATCAATTGAGTTTTTTATCTTAGCCATTCTGATGGGTGTAAGATGGAATCTCAGGGTCATTTTGATTTGTATTTCCCCGATGACTAAGAACATTGAACATTTCTTTAGGTGCTTCTCGCCTTTCAAGATTCCTCTGTTGAGAGTTCTCTGATTATCTCTGCACCCCATTTTTTAATTGATCTGCTTGGATTGTTGATGTTTAACTTCTTGAGTTCTTTCTAACAGTGGTTCCTCTCCACAAAGGAAAGTAACTTTCCCTCATCCAACGGGAATCAACAACAAAGCCCCTCAGCTGAAGGTCTCATGCATCCCCCATGCTCATTAAACACACCCAACAAACCTCAAGACCCCAGAAACATCCTAGAAAAGGAGTTGGAAAAAAATGTACCAGCCGGTGAACAGAGAGGAATCCTCTGGATACAACATGGCTATTACACACAAGAAATCATACAAGCAACAGTTACTTGGCTAACACATTTTGAAACAAGACTATAGTATGTGGTACTTATCAAACATTTGACCAAATGAGCCTTAAAATAAATGTGTCAGTGATCATTTATACCCAGTAAATAAGCCAACCTTCAGTGAACAGTCTGAGTTATGAGAAATAATAATGAACCAGGAGAAAATAAGAGCCACCCCTCTCCCCAGCCTCAGGGAGCTCCCCCGCCTCCCACCCTCACAGATTCTGATCATCTCCACACTGCTGTGTGGTAACCTTATCTGGGGTCATAGAGTGTGTCGTCTTCAGATCTGCTGTTCCAGTGACCCACTTCCTTCAACAAGGTCAAACCAACTCCAACCAGGTTACACCTCTGGATACCTGTCAAGTAGTACCACTCCCTATTGACCAAGCATTCCAATATATAAGCCTATGGAGGCTATTCCTATTCAAACCACCATGGGGCCATATCAGAAAGCATTTAGAGAAATAATGTGGTGTGTGTGTGTGTGTGTGTGTGTGTGTGTGTGTGTGTGTGTGTGTGTGTGTGTAGTTTATGGAGCAGGCTTTAGGACAGAGTGACAATCTGACTTCAGTATGTAGATTGATGGCAAATGCTTTGTTAACTGTAATTAATGATTGATTAGATGTTGGGTCTGATGACTGTTGACCTTCCAATTCTACAGAGCACATAAGCCACACAATGTATTATTTTTGCAATTAACTTTGTCATCTGTCTCTCTCTCAACGACCATTCAGAAGCTCCTCTTCTCTGTTTTTGTGCTAATAAATTAGGGGTCCCATAAGTGGCTTTGTTCAGATTCATTTTCTTCCCTCATTTAGTGAGCAGACATCTACAGCTGCTCCTCAGACTTAACCCATCTGCCCAGAGATGCACTGTTACAGACAGCCATCCATAAATATTGCCACATTGACAAGCTGACTAAGATGGGAGGAAGGATTCTATTATTATTATTATTATTATTATTATTATTATTATTATTATTATTATTATCCCTGATTAAAAGAGAAGTCAGATTGACAAGACAAGGCCTCTGATGTTCCTTCTATTTTGTGAATTGTCTGTCCACATAATTATATTTCTATGAACAACATTATGATTCATGTTACGCTCATGAGCACAGTTGCTGGTGAATTGCCGAGAGCCAGTTCTATGCTCTTCATATTATGAGGCAAAGCATGAGGGAAGGGAGAGCTCAGACTTGGAATTAGGAGATAGTCTCACTGTATAAGGAAACCTCACTGGCTGGAGCAAGTGTTCTGCGCTATTAGTGCAGACATGGAATCTTGCGGCACATTTAAATGCACGGATTGCACAATGGTCTTACGGTCCATATGCTGCCCCACTGACACAGTCAGAGGCTGGTGATGTCCTGTATTTCAGTTCAGAATATGAATGCCTTTTTAAATTATATACTAGCTACTTAAGGATGGGGGTTTCAGTGTTTATTTATGTGTATATGTTCATGTGTGTGGATATGTGAACAGTCACGTGTATGCCAAGTGAGGCATTTGATTCTGCAGAGCTTGAGTGAGAGATAGTTGTGAGCTACCTGAAGTGGATGCTGGGAATCAAACCCAGGTCCTCAGCAAGAGCAGCGAGTGCTCTTAGTCAATGAGCCAGTCTCTCCAGTCTCCTGAATACCTTTTTTAATGGGACATCTTAAGGGATGACACATTCACAATTACTTTAAAAACCCCCACTTTCAAAGACTTAGGCTATTTCTGTCCCCAGAAGAGAGAGAGAGAGAGAGAGAGAGAGAGAGAGAGAGAACTTTGCCCCAGTTTGCTTTAAGGGTAAATCCTAAAGGTGCCTGAAGCATGAAAGCCATTGTGTTGCATCATGGGAATGGTTTAGAAGGAGATCCATGGGGTGTCTACATGTAGAGAGTCTGCATGGCAGAGAAAGATAGCTAAGCCTGCTATCACAGCTGAGATGACACACAAATACAGGATGCCAGGAGCCAATTGCTATCTGTCCAGTGGGTGTGTGTGGGGGGGTATTCCATGAAATTTCCAGCCAGACAAGACATGACTGCCCAGTCATCACAAGATCTTGTTCATGGTGCTCCCTTCCAGCAAGGCCCACACCTACAACCCAAACCCCTAGCAACCACAAACATGCTCTGGAAACAGAATCAGGCAGTAGGGAAGCCTGGTGGGGCTTCTGCTTTTCAGCCCATACAATGACCTTCAGGTTAATGCAGGCTGTCATTTTTTCTTGAGTTTGTTCTCCTTTCCCAGTAAGCAGTACTCCCCATGACCACTGTGCTTCACATTTTTGCTGAATTAGTTTGTAAAAAGAAAATTCTGGTTCTTTCCATTTTGGCGAGAATAAACTGTAATAAACCTATACAAATGGAGAGAAGGGTTTTTTTTGTTTGTTTGTTTTCTTAAATGCAAGAATCCAGCAAGCCAGTGACCAGACTTATGGTGAGAATGTACTGACTTTTGGAAATAAACCACCAAACTATTTTTCAGAGTGGCTCCAAGCTCTAATGTTTGATCAACTGTATTGGAGATTCAGCTCTCCAGCCTCACTGGAAACATGGTTGTTCTATAAATTAGTTTTGCCTGTTCAAAGAGATAAGGACACATCTAGGCTATGGATTGGTTTTCATCTTCCTGATAGCTAGTGATATTGAGTATATTTTTGCATGCCTTGTTGGCATGCGAGGCATGTACCTTTCTTTCTGTTTTTGCAAATTATATCTTCATGTCTTTTGTCCCCTTTCTATATAAACTGTTTGAATTTTGCATTCCTATGGGTTGAGAGTGATTTGTATATTATAGGAAGGGTCCCCTGTCATGTAAGTCATTTGTAGATGCTTCTGCCAATCTAGAGCCTATTGAGCCTCCTACCAAAGTTTATACTTTCCTTATAAATATGTATAAGTATGTCCAGAGAGATGGCTCAACTGTTAATCATACTTATGGCTTTTCTCAATAGGACCCAATATTGTTTTCTGACATCCATCTAAGGTGGTTCACAACTACCTATAATCTAGCTTTGATGCCCTCTTCTGGACTCCTCTGGCACCCACAAACACATGATATGCACTCACATAGACATGTAAATTTAAAAAAAACACTAATTGTTTAAATATGTATAATGTGTATATTCCATATACATATATTATTCAGGCATAAGTTTCCCATACATTTCTCTAAACTGTAGAGACAAAAGACCATGATATCAGGATCAGAAATAGTGGTCCTGTCTACCAATCAGGTCTTGTGAAAGCAAATGCAATGGATGTCCTGGCTTATTCTATATCAGACAGTGTGGGATAAGATGCATCCAGTGCTCAGGCAATCTGCAACTCTCCCAGCAGACTGGCCACACAGGTGGCTGTGTGTGCTAAGATTTTCAAAACCCTTTCACTCAGGAGAATAAGTTCCTGCACAGGATGGAGATCAGGAGCTCTGGGCACTGGGGGCCTCAAGGAGGGAGAAGATGCATCAGGATGCAATGGCTTCTTCACATAACAGCCTTGGTGAGATGCCTGTGCCCCCTACATCATAGTTCATCCAGACACACTTGGTGGGGACTGACATCAAAACTTGGAGAGATTGTCTCTTATGAGACACAATGAAAAGGGATCATAGGAGCTGGAGAGATGGCACAGGGGTTAAGAGCACTGCCTGCTCTTCCAGAGGTCCTCAGTTCAATTCCCAGCAACCACATGATGGCTCACAACCATCTGTAATGGGATCTGATGCCCTCTTCTGGTGTGTCTGAAGACAACGACAGTGTACTCACATACATGAAATAAATAAATCTAAAAAAAAAAAAAAAAAGAAAAAGAAAAAAGAAAAAAAGAAGAAAAGAAAAAGAAAAGGGCCATAGGGAAGTTATAGGGTATGAATGATAAGGCTTATTATTATAGAGGGAATTTGAGAATGTGGTCAATCTCTGGCTTTTTCATCTGTGAATTTTCCTTGTTTATTTTTCATAGCTGATTTAGATATTCCAAGAGAGTTAACAAAACACAAAAATATCAAATTTCCTTCCAAGTTTCATATTCTATGATATTTATTTTCAGTTCTAACTGGCAGGTGGACAATCTGTACCTAGTATAAACACCGCTGACCTGGTTTCAGTGTCAGGGGGAGCAGCAGGTGAGTATGTATTTGCATATCTGGCTCTTCAACCTACTAGCAGAGGGAGTATATTTTCCCAAAGTAATGTATACATATAAGCACGCATTATATATGTGTATATGCATACAAATATATATGCATGTGTGTATACACATGTCCAAATATATATAAGCCATAAGTTGAAAACTCCCAACCACAATAAACCGTATAACTTCTAAAATGTGCTTGTGGCTACAACTTCATCAATAAATTTATCAGAAACAGCTTTGAGATAGGTCTAGAAAACAGGTCAAAGGGTTACTTCAATGGGATTCCTCTAGTATTGAGAGTTTTGTTTCCAGAAAATACTTTTAAGATCATTGTTTGAACTTTAAAGATGAAGCTATTTTGAAACTAGTGGATTATAGTACACAGATTATTCTACAAAACATCTGTTACCCCCTAACACACACACACACACACACACACACACACACACACATACACACACATGCGTAAGTACACAGGCACACACACTCACAGGTACAGACACAGGCACTCACACATACACACACACAGAGGCACATATGCACACAGACACACTTGTACATAATCACACAGAGAAACACAATACACATATACACAGGCACATATACACATGGGTACATATGCACACATACACATACATCCAGGCACACACGTACACACATACACACAGAGGCAAACAATACACACAGAGACACACAGGCACACATTCACATATATACACATAAATATACAATATACACCCACAGATACTCAAGATATATATATATATATATATATATATATATATGCACAGACAATATACACACTCACACAGAGACACAGGCACATATATGCACACACAACATATTCCCATAGAGACACATGCATGTACACACACGTACACATACACACACACACACACACAGCTCTCTAAGTTTTAAACAAAGAAACTCTCCTATTGTCAATCAGCTTTGGCCATCCAAGGCCACCTTTCCCTGGAGAATGGTTGGCAATTCGTTATGGGTGAGGAGGATCTGCCTTCACAGGGGGACCTGCAGCTGCCAGTTTGCCCATCAGCCTCTTGGACTCTAAAGAATCTCCTCCTGGCCTATGTTTAGTGGCAATGGAGACTGCCTCCTCAGAGTCCCTTATTACTACTTCCTCCCAAATGATTCCAGCTTGATTCTTGCTCCAGACAGCCTGCTGGTTGATGTGAGATCTGTAACCATTGTCCAGGCTACTCTCAGACTCTCAGGAGTTGTGGCTAGTGCTCATTCTAGCCTTTCAGATTCCAGAGGAAACAACGGAGAGGGCAAACTGACTTACAAATCAGAACGTGCAGTGCAGGCAAGAAGTGAAGCCACTTAAATACATTCCAGACCCGTCTTCCCGAGGCCACAGCAAGTGGAGACTCCTGATTGACAGAACAATATCCCCGTGGTTCACCGAGTGGCACTGCCGGGAATATATTTTATAAGTTAAATGCTTACAATAAAACATTAATATAATTTATCCTAAGAATGTCTGCTGAATCTCTTTCTCTCTTTGATGGCAGAGAGGGAAGTCAAGGGCAGTTTGCCATAGTGATGTGATACCCTGGCAAGAAAACGCTGCATGCTATATCACAAACATATGGTCCCGGTGATGGTTTCACAGTCAATTCTTTTAACTGCTTTTTTACCCGTTTGGAAGGACCTCTTCACGACAAGAATAATATGTTTTCTTGTCAACCTATCACATCAACCATGAACACATGTCTCTGCTTTCCGAGTTTACATGGTTAAGAAGTTAAAACTTAACCTCACATTTCTTGTGACCTAAGTTTTGATTTTGCAGTTAAGTTGATAGTTACAGCTTCTCTGTGGTGAAGTAACTTGGTTTGCCTCTCAGTTAAGGAAATGTTCCTCATGCCCCCCCCTCCCCCATGGTTAACATTCCTCAAGTTACATCTGATTAAATTGGGATGTGTACAAAATATGTCAACCACGATGGTAAGAAGACTCCAAACTTAAGGTCAGGAATTAGCCTCCAATAAGACAAAGCTGGCCCACAGATGTGACTCATTAGGTTTAGAAAGTATTCAAGCATTTTTTTTAAATTAGTGGCCAAATTTTAAAAGTTGATACGTTGCAAATAGAAAATGAGGTCTTCAAGTTTAAACAACAGCAACAAAGAAAGCAAGCAGCCTCAACCTGCAATTGTTACATTGTTGCTTAGTAATTTCAGCAGAGACCTCTTCTATGGGGTGGGGCCTCCCTAGTTCCCTTGTTCTCGTCTACCCCGTGGGATACATGTTCTTCATTGACACTGGAGGTCCCAAACCTGTCTGTACCCGAGCAAGCCATACTCTTTTTTTAATTATAAGGAATTCTGAAAGAATGAATGATGTTGAGCTTGAAAGACGTTACTTCTGAAAGACATCCCTCGTTATTCAAGAAATTGTTCCTGGCAGCATCTGCTAGGTAAATAACGTTCTGTTGCCTCCAAACAAAAGGAAGGCACATTTTGCTCCCATGTAGTGATAACATCATGACAGGGAAAGGCACAGACCAGGCACCACTGCCTCTGAGAGCCTTTGGGGGACACCACCAGTGAGAGCAGAGTCATGAACTATCCACCGGTCTCTGTGCCTCCTCTAGTTCCATGAAGGTATCCAGCATCCTTTAGGGATGTTAAGTGTGAGTCCCCGCTAACTGGAAATCCAGTTTGAATTAGAAAATATTACATGAGCCTCCAAGTCTTCAGCTGGTCTAGTCTTTGACTGGCTAGATAGAATGAGGGTTAATGAATATCACTGTCATCCTTCAGGTCCACAGGCAGTCCTGTAATTAGATTTGTTACAGAGTTTGCCTCTCTGATCCCAGAGGGTTTGACTTTTTTTTTTTATTCTGATATCACATGGCAATCAGATGTATCGTTTTTCTCCCGGTTAAAATGTTATTTTTTTTTTTAAATCTATAAGATCAACACAACTGTCAAAATGAAAATTTTAAAGCAGTGGAGTGCTTTAAAGGTGATTCTGAGATTTTATTTACTAAAAGCATGACTCATACATACACATTATATGTGCACATGTATGCAATTTCCCTGGTCTTTATAAACCACTAGGAAAAAAAATGACGACTATGGTTGTGTAAATAAAAAAGCAATAATCTCGAAAGTTTAAGGCTGATGTAGGTAGACCTTTCTCCTCTGAAGTTTGGCCTTTTTACACAGATCAGGGTCTGGAAAAGTAAAAGCCCACTGGCCATTCTCAGCCTGATGCTTCTTTTTGTCAATAAAGTTTTATTGCAGCACAGCCAACCTATTGTAAAAACTTGGTCCAAAAAGAACTACTGCCTCCAAACCCAAAAGATTTGCTAACTGGCCCTTCACAGGAGAAGGAGGCTAACATCTGTTATCAAGTCACCCATGCTCTGTCTGCACCATGGTTTCTTGTCAGGCAAGAAGTCTCTATCCAAGACCACTAAACAGAAAAGTCACATACTCCCTGTCTGGGCTAACCACAAGGCACCTCTGTTTTACTTTTCTGGCTGCCCTATCTTTACTTTTACCTTGCATGAGAAGACCTTAAACTCCACGTCCTTTTCATTTTCACATGGAATACCCTCACACAAAAGAATTTCGTGAGCCATAGAGTAAGTAGACTGTGTTGCTTAAGGAGTAAGGTCAAGTGGAAGTCTTATTTTCTCCACAGCTGGGGAGATGGCTCAGTGGCTAGATTGGTTTTTGTTTGTTTATTTGTCTGGGGGGTTGTTTGTTTGTTGTTGTTTGTTTTGTTTTGTTTATTTTTGCTCCTGAGGAGGACCCAGATTAAAATCCCAGATCCTACATGGTAGTTAACAACCATTTTGAATTCCAATTGCAGGAGATCAGAAACCCTCTTCTGTCATCTGTGAGGGCATCAGCCATGTACCTGGCACATAGACGTACATACAAGCAAAACACATGTGCACATTTAAAAATTTTTTTTAAAAAATCTAAAAACGTTTTTTTTTTAAAAAAAGTTCCCAATTTCCTAAAAGTGGCTAATAACTTTGTGACAGAGAGTTCTAGACCAATGGTGGTGTTCTCGGAGACAGCAAGGAGCAAAACCAAGAAAGCTATTTGTTCCTATCTTCTTAGCTTTGTGGGAATGTTTCATTTTCTTTTCCCCATTTAGGAAGATGCACTCAGGACCTTGCCACTGTGGTTCACAGTCTCGACGCACTGGTGAAAATCTGGTCCAGCAAACCGATTTGTTCATTACTGCAGTTGCTCCCACTGTCCTTAGCAATTCATCTCACACAGCCTGCAAAAGTCACGGTATTACTTCTGCTGCGAGGATTTATACCTCCAAGAGATATCCTGGAAATTACATTCTAGATGACAGAAGAATATATTGTTGCTAAATATAATTTGTATATATCGTCAAATGAGTGGATTTTGCTCAGAAATTGAATATACTGAGGATTCCTGTGGCTGGCAGTAAGTCAGCAGAGATACCACAAGACACAATTCTTCACTTACACCTGAAAATACTCGATAAGATGCAAACATTTCTTTAAATGAAAAGGCAAGGGCTGGCTCAGGGGATGGAGGCACTTGCTGCTAACCCAGGCTAGCTGAGTTCGAGCCATGGGACCTACACAATGCAAGGAAAGAACTCATTTTTTCAAGGTATCTTCTGACTGAGTTTCATATGTGTGTCGTGGTGTAAGAACATCGTGGCATACATGCAACATGGGATATATGCACACACATACACACACACATCTTAAAAGTAGCTACCACAAAGATGAGCTGCCCATGGAGGAATCCACGAGGGCCTGCAACTGATCAAGGGATACAAAAACTTCCTCTCGTACCTCTCTTCTGCACACCACACAGCTTTCTGGATCTTTTCCAGGCATCTTCGGCTTCTCAGTTGTGCTGAACGTTTTTGGCTCCAGACAACTCTCCACCTTTGCCCTTCCGTACATACACAAGGTTATGATGTAAAGGTGGTTGCTCCCTTGAAGCTAAAAAAAGAGCAAATAGGACTTGGTGTTTAAAACACTTCATCATTTGTATTAGTATACAATAAAGTAAAGCAGGGTTGTAAAGTTAGAAAATATCTAAGGTCTAGTGGGGGAAGCCTGTAACACTGATAAATAGAATCCTAGAACTAAAAAAAACAAAATGAAGCCTGGCGATGCCTCAGTGGCTAAAAGAGTTGGTTGTGCAATCATAAGAAGATGAATTCAAATCCCCACTTTAAAAATTATCCAATTGCAGTGATGTGCACCTATAACCCTAGCCCTGGGGAAGGGGGCTGGAGACAGGCAGGTCCTTTGGTTGTCTGGCTAGGGAGTTCAGATGAAACAGTGGGAGTCAGGTTTAGTGAGGAATCCTAACTTCAGAGGATAAGATAGGAATGATACAAAGGGACATGTAAACAACTTCTAACCTCAAGATATGTTCACACACACACATACATTCACACAGACACATACACATACATACACACAGATATACACATAACTACATATACATACATACATATACACACACATACATAAACATACAATAAACATACTACACACACCTACACACATACATGCATACACACATAGACATACACACATACATACATACACAAACATACACACATACATACACACGTACACACATACATATATACACAAAGAAAAAGAGAGAGAGAGACAGAGATTCAGAAAAAAAAAGAGCAAGAATAACTGTGTTCATGGATAAAAAATGGTCAGTATTATGAGTTGAGTTTTCCCTCATGTGACCTAGGCATCCAATACAATCTCAGCAAAACCCCAGTGACTGTTTATGTGGATTTAAATCTTAGCTTGAAATTTATGTAAATACATAAATACAAAATGCACAAAAATAGGTAAGAGAATGATGAGAAGGGAGAAAGACGAGGGATGGATACCACCAACGAACAGCCTCAGGTCAGAGCTGCAGACCTTGTGGAGCTGAAAAAAAATTATCCTGCATGAATGGAAGACTGCAGAATCCAGAAAGAGATATATCCACAGAAGCATGGGTAACCAATTCATGTCAAATCAGTAAGAGCAAAGCTGGAGAGACAGCTCAAAAGACTGCTTTTACAGAGGACCCAAGTTCAGTACTCAGCACTCATGTGGTGGCTCAGAACCACATGTAACTCCAATTCCAGGGGAGCCAGCACCCTCTTCTGGGACCCAAAGGAACACTGCGCTCACATGGCACACAGACATGCAGGCAAAACTCTAATACATACACAAAATGAAATAAAACAGTAATAAATATTTAATAAAAACAGCCAAGGCAATTGCAATGTGATGGAGACATTTTCAACCAATGGTACTAGTGGACTACTGCATACAAATAAAATAAAATAAACCAGGGCACAGGCCTCACATCCTGTATAAATTTCCACTTGAACTGGACCACAGACCTCAATATAAACTGAAAATATAGAACTCTTAGTAGATGAAACAGAAGAAAGTAGAGATGAGAATGGACTCGCACTGTTCATTAGCTATGACATCACATGATAAAGCATGTGATACATGGTCCTTTGTCAAAGTTAAAATGTTATATCATCAAATAAAGTTGCTAAGACCAAGAGTTGGGGAGGGGCTTGAAGAGTGAAAGGGAGAGGTCTGAAATGGTTGAAAAGAAAGACAAATCTATGAAAGGACATTGGCCACAACATAGAAAGAGCAACTAGAACTCATCGGTAAGACGAACAACCCCAGCATAAACTACATCTCACCAGGAAACATACACAGGGAAGACACATGAGCACAGGGTGATCACAGGTCTTGAGGGAATTCTCACAGCAAGTAAGCTCACAACAGCTACTGCAATGGCTGAGGTCTGACAACATGAAGCTACTGGAGCCACAGGCCACAGGAACTCTGCTGAATTGCTAGGGAGCGGGACAGGTGTGTGTGCAAAATGGACCAGCCAATCGGTAAGGCTGTGTGGAGAGCCCTTGTAATCGCCAGCACGGTCTTACCCTTCAATTCCCAAATTATATCCCTTTGTATTCATTCAAGGAAGCTGAAAAGTGATATCCACAAAAATCCCTGAACACAGACACTCATAGAAGCTTCAAAACTCACTTCCACACCTTGGAAGCAAGCAAGTAGCCCTGCTGTCAAAGAAGGCAAGAGTAAGCTGCAGTGCATCCCAACAAGGGAATATTATTTACCACTGAAAAGAAGTGAACTATCCAAACATGAAAAGATGCAGAGAGAAACAGAACCTTAAAACTACTTGGAAGGGGACTGGAGAGATGGCTCAGTGGTTAAGAGCACTGACTGTCCTTCCAGAGGTCCTGAGTTCAATTCCCAGTAATGGCTCACAATTATCTATAATGCTGTGTCTGAAGACAGCTATAATGTCTTCAGACATATACATAAAATAAGACATAAAACAAATATACATATACATAAAATACATACACATTCATATACATAAGACACACTTGAGTTTAATAAATAAAATCTTTTTAGAACCTACAGGGAAGAAGCTGGCATTTGCATGCCATTGCAACTATATCATTGCACTATGGAAAAGCTCAAACTATAGATAGAAAAACATAAATGATTGACCCAGGTTAGGAAGGGGAAGTCAGAATTTGGAGGGTATGTGCGTGTGTGTGTGCATTTGTGTGTGTGTACATCTCTCTCTCTCTTTGTGTATGTGTGTGTGTGTGTGTGTGTGTGTGTGTGTGCAGGCATACACTTGCCACAATCAATGCAGTTATGGAGGTCGGAGGACAACCTGAAGTGATTGTTGTTTTCTATTCTGTTTAAGAGAAGGTCCCTGTCCCTGCTGAGTGCAGCACACTAGCTGGCCTGCCAGGTTCCAAAGCTTCCCTTGTCCTCACCTCCTGTCTCACCATAGGATTACAGAGAAGAGTCCAACCAGATGGACTTGGAATTCTGAGATTGCAGAAACATAGTCCACTCAGCTCCACATGGAGTGCTGGATCACAGAGACATAGTCCACCCAGCTCCATATAAAGTGCTAGATTACAGAGACATAGTCCACCCAGCTCCACATGGAGTGCTGGATCACAGAGACATAGTCCACCCAGCTCCACATGGAATTAGGCTCTCTTGCTTACTTTCCAATGCTCTTTGTGTAGTGAGCCTTGGGGATTCTTGAAACAGAAAAAGAAAAAAAATCCTCTGAATGATCCTAAATAGGTAGATAAATTCCAGTGTCTACTTCTCCGAACCAATAGACTGGCAATACCAAGACCCAACACATATTAACACATCTTCATCAGGTGTCAGCTATGTACTATTATTTGTGCTTGGGAACAACTGGTGACAGTGCGGGCTGTACCCATACAAGGGAAGGAGGTATGTGGGATATCTTTGTAGGCTCCCCTCTACTTGATGTGAAGTCTAAACCCACTCTAAAAATCTGCTTTTAAAATAATCTTATAAGGAGAGTTTGAGCATCAATGTTAAACACTAAGTATTGCTTGGTGAAATGCCACTGAGCGAACAGATAACTAGAACTCCGATAAGAGACAAACATTTCGAGTTATCCTAATGAGTCTACACTTCTCTCCATTTAAGATGCTACATCTCATCCAGTTGATGTCCACCATTTTGAGTTTATACAATTGAATCCTGCAGAACGTATTTCTTAATATACGTCTTCCCTCGTTCCACATTATATGTATCACACTTGACCTAGGGGCTTGAGCATGGTAGCCTCTTCATTTTTAACATCATATTCCCTTGGACCAGATGAATAAAGAGCAGCTTTTGTATCAATTCCACTGTGATGAGCACTTTGGTTGCTTCTGGTTTGGGGCACTAATACATAAGGGAGCCTTCTACGGCATCTGTACACATGCGTCCTTCTTTAAAATACATTTTACATTTCTATTCCTGAGAGAATAGAAACGTACAGATGTGAAGATGCTCCTCCACCCAAGCCAAGCTCTGGAAGTGGCTTTCCAAAGGGGTTGTATTGCTTTACGATCACGCCAGGAAAATGTGCAAGAGCCAGTCCTTCCATACTGTCAGACTGTCAGCCTTTCCGACATTAGCCGCTTCTGTGGCCATGTCCAGCTTGGAAGGCATGGACTCTGGAATTGGAGAGATTTGGTTTTATGCCCTTTGAACCACTTCCTGTCAGCGTGTTTGGTCACAAGCAAGTCACATCTCTTCTTTGGCTCTTAACCCCGCCCCCTTCTGAGTGACATCCAAAAGTGGTTATCTTTAGGGAAAGTGTGTGCAAATGATAAATGAAAGTGGTAAAGGGAATATCCCAACTTCTGTTTAAGCATTACCATACAGTGGTGAGTATTTGCCCACAATGGGAAGCACAGCACACTGTACTCATGGGCATGAGTTGGGAGAGCCAACCCCTCCCTTGCCTTCTAAATGGCTGGGATTCTGTAGACTAGGGGTGGTGAGCTCCTCTTGCCACTTTCATTAGAAGATTGGGCTGCTATACCTAATAGAACTAAGGAGATAGTCTAGTGCTTTGAGGTCAAGCTAGAAAGAACTTGTGTTGCAGATATCACTGGGGCAGATCTGAATTGGCCATTTCTATCTGCTATCTCTGTCCTCAGATACCCCATACTGTATTACAATGTCTTGAAAGAAATAGGCAGGAGACCTTAGAAGCCAGCAGGTAAGGGCACCCACTTTTATTTTCAACAAAATTAAGAGCAAGCAACTGCTGTTGGGAAACATCAATCATGCTTTCCAAACGTGTTCGCTACAGTATCCAGGCATGAATGCACTCATTTGTCAAAACCCCACCGCATCTTTGCCTGCAAAGAGGTGTCACGTTGCCTTAAGAATTGAGAAGTGAACTTGTTCATAATCCCTCTTCTCACTCAGTTTACAGAAACCAAAACCCCCTTCAGTGTCAGAAGAATGAGCTCATGATTTTTAAGGAGATGTGGAGAGAGCCTCACATCTTTCCATAGACAGTAAGCATCCAACAGTTCCCTAGACTCTAGGCTTTGTCTACACCACAAGTGAACACTTACGTAGGAAATAATTCACCACAGTAAGTGTGGCTGTTCCATAGAAGGGGGACCATTCAATCTCCCTCTTTTGCTACTTTATTGTTGGGCAGGGAGGAGAGAGTGGCTTTTACAAGTGTTTTTTCCTGGCTGTGAGGGACCTACTCTCAATTTGGTACCCAAACACAAGCCCCATGGCTCTCAGCGAACCACGTGTACATGTCTTCATGTTTAATGGTGGTTGTGGTTGTCTCTCCAATACAAGGCTCTTTAGAAACCGTGGAAGACTGAGTCTCAGCTAATACTCTTTTTTCCCCCAACACAATTCTTTTAATTTTTAAAGGCTTGTATAGTTAAAAGGAATTGAAGTCCATGTGTTTTTTATTCCTGGGCACTGACATCATCAAAATAGCCTTTTAAACAGCTGGTTGAGCCCTTTTTAATAAAGTCCTCTTATGACTTGTTGCTTTTGGAAAACAGAATCTCTTTTTGCCAAAGGCAAATGAACCCAAGTGCCAAAAGACTTGGATTGTGGTCAAAATCTCAGACCTGCAAGTTGATATTCTTCGTATGCGGGCTCCTGATGCCCACCTCCGTTGAAATGAGTGACAAGGAGGGAAAGGAGCCATCTGAAGCAAGTTCATGCTCAAACCCACCTTCAAGTGACTAAAGAAATATCTACATTTGCTATTTGAACAAAGGCTAAACCTGAAACAAATCATTGTCCGATATGTACTGGAGTATTGCAGAAACATGATCCACTGCCAAATAGTTCACTTCTCCCTGTTTCTGGTTATCATGAGTAAACCACAATGCCATGTCCTCCAGAGGATACAAGGGCTGATATTTGCGCGATGTGATTGTTTTAACAGTCATTTTGGAGGCAATCTCTTCGGTAAACATCTGAGAGCTCTCTCCGTAGTGCACCCTCCATGCATATTGTGTCTGTACACATACTAGGGTATGTATGACTGTAAGATACTTACCTAAGGATTTTCTCCTTCTTCCAATAACAACATTCTTGTCTAAAGGCATGAGGACTGTTTGAGAAAGTGAAATTTTAATCCAGGCTCAAAGCGTGTGAAGGAGTCCAGCCTCTAAATAGATCCATATGCTGTCACGGAAACAAAAAAAAAAAAAAAAAAGATCCAGTCTTTTGGGTCTTAACAATGGAGCCTGTTTTTCTCCTTGTCAAAATGAGTGTAGCCGAGCAGTCATCAGAGAGATGCATGCTGAAGAGAAGCTGCATTTTATGGGAATCTGTGAGGCAAGCAGGCTTCCAATTCCCGAAGCCTCCAGCAGAAACACAGGCATGGAAGTTCTATGTGAGAAGCAAATTCATCCGCCATCAAGAATCTTCAGAGAGAGTACCACTCACGTGGGGAAATTAAGAGAGAGAAAGGAAAGGGGATGAGTTATTTGATTTTAGTTTACTGCTCAGATTTTAAAAGTGTGTGTGTGTATGTGTGTGTATGCATATTCATATAGCATATATATATGTGTGTGTGTGCATATTTGTATAGCATGTGTGTGTGTGTGTCAAAAGATTTATGAGTTTACCCAAAGCTCTTAGAGAAACTGAATAAGCAAAAAAAATGTAAAGTAAAATGCCGAGTTACAAACCAGATGATGCCTTATGTGACCGGACCTCTGGTCCAATCTTTGTCATCTGTATCTTTATTTTTAAAACTTTGTCTAGAGGTTAGATGGGAGGCCTTTTTTTCTCTCTCCACAGTTGGGAGATATCAAAACTTTGGAATCTAGAGGTCTGTGGAAATGAATGGCTTTCATTGTTAACGGACAGTCAAAGAATCGTGAATGATACGCTGCAGGGCCCATTGAAATCTGAATTATCATTGTGCACTGAACAAGCAGATCAAGGTTAGGGGCTGAGGACAGACGGCCTGGGGAGGGGGAAAGTCTAACTGAAGTATCGTCCATTGAAGATCAAACATATTAAAAGTGTTGCCTGTGACAAACGGAATTTGGTTTATATCTATCAAATGGCTCTTTGATTACACAACCTGAAACACATCTCTGCATTATTAAGCAGACGTTTTGCAGAGGTGTTTTATGTGTTGACTTTTCAGGATAATATAGAGAATACCATTTAATAATGTCCGTGAAGCTGCCAGATGCTCTGACTTAGCTGTGTGACCTTGGCAAGTTAACAAACTTTCCACACTATAGTCCCCTCATTTATAAAGCTGGAATGTGATATATAGACACGCTGTATAAGAATGGATTTTTAATAAGCTACAAAGATACCAACATGTGTGATTATAGTCATCTGTAGACATCTCTCTGCCTCTCCCTTGCTCCTCCCCCTCCTTCTCTCTCTGCTTTTCTCTCCTTCCTCCTATCCTCCATAGGGCATCCTAGGTTGTCAAGATGAGAAAAGGGCCCCAAGGACCATGTAATTCTATCAAAAATAAAAATGAGCTTACCCGGCCTGGAGAAATGGCTCAGCGGGTAAGAGCACTGACTGCTCTCCCAAAGGTCCTGAGTTCAAATCCCAGCAACCACATGGTGGCTCACAACCAACCATAATGAGACCTGACGCCCTCTTCTGGCACGTTTAAAGACAGCTACAGTGTAGTTATGTATAGTCATAAATAAAATCTTTTAAAAAAATGAGCTTACCCATACATATAAATGGAATGATTTATCCAAGGCCACAAAGCTACGGAGCTAGTTGATGGTGCCTAATGGTTCCAAGTCAATGGTTTCTGACCAAGAAATTAAGATAAGATTTGGTGAAACACTATTATAACCACCATCAATTTTCTTAACTCTAAGATAGGGTTTAAAGCACTATCTACGTTCTGGGATGACCATGCAGCATTGGCATATAGGAGAATGCTGGAAGCTCACTTTCACGGAGAAAATGATATGGATTCTCATTGAGCTGTCACTCCTTTGCCAAGTCCACTTGAGATGGCTCCAGTTGTATCCACTCCCAACACAAGTTCTAGGGAGTTCTGAATTCTAGGTTAACTCCGCCATGATCTCAGGACACCTATGCAATATTAATAAGTAGCCCAAGCACTAGCAAGCCCTTGGGGTAGGCCATAACAGGATGCTACTCATCGTTACAGATAAGAACACTGAGGATAACTTACCCAAGGATACATATGAACGTTTATGAGTAAAAGAGTGCAGAGCCATCAGCCTCACCAAGAGAAAATACAACATCTTCTCCAAGACCTTATGGAGGTCTCCTTTTCCTGGGGGTTTGTTGATCAACATTCTACAAGGGCAGAGGAAGCAGGAGAGGTGGGAAGGGTTCAGATTGTTTGGTGGAAGGACTTCCAGAGAGACAACTGCAGTGAGACAGCTCTATTTTAGTGGTCCAGGGGTAGGATATCTTAGGATTCTTAGTGGAAAAGATTGATCAGTCATAACAAAACAGTACCTAATTATCATATGGGTGGGAAGCTAGAACAAGGTTTTTGTGCTGAGTCAGAGAGCTCTACACAGGGTAGATGTCTATGCCAGGTGTCTATACTATGAGGCTAGGTGTCTATGCTTGGAGACACTCTCCAAGTAAGGTTAGCCAGAGAAAGGGAAGCCCCACTGAAGAGGGGAGTCCTCCATTTTGCCCAGAGATAGAAGAGCTATCTGGACATGATGGACTGAAACCTTAATAGCAGGGCTCTCCAACAACCTGACTTCCTCGAGAAACTTCTATCTGCCTAAGACGAGAGGCTCACCACTAAAAAAATGGCAGGGCCTGAAAATCGAGTGATTGTCCAAGTCCGACATATTTCTTCTGCGGGATGCGATCATGGATGGCAGATATCCAAGACACTTTAGCTCAAGGTTACGACAGTCAATTTCTCGGGGAGCGGGGGTTAGATCTACCCACCGAACCTTGTTCTGTATCATGTATGTACTCACTTTGGGATCAATGTCAACTCCAGAGTTCAATAGTGCTAAAACATCTATTTGAAGACAGACGGATGTTTAATTATTGTTTGATTTGGGCTGACAGGTTTCCATTTTTCAGATGTCCTCAGAGGAAAGCCCAGAAACTGTTACCTGAAGAATGTCTGAATTCCTCCCAACTGTTCCAGATCTGCATTAAGCATTCTGGGAGTTCTCTGCCTGGGATATGAAGTCAGAGACTCCCCTGCTGGGTTTGATTACAGCTGCAGGGTCACAGATTTGAACAGCTCTAAGACTCTCTTCTAAACCTGCACATACATACAAAAGGCTTTCTCCTTACCCAACCTGTCTTCTGGAAAGTTTGCTTCTGTGTCCATCCCAACCGTCCCCCTTACCCTATTACCATCCAAACAACTATTGGATCCAGTAGGCTTTCTTGAAACAAAGGTCCTCTCTCCATTTGCATATTCAAAGGTTACGGTACAAATGCAAATCATTTAATATCAAAGCAATGGTCATTTGACAATGTCTTTCCGTGGAGTCAGATAACATAGAAAATTACCTTTGGTTTTGATTTTTTTTTTAATTTTGCATATAATTCTATGAGGAGGAGATAGTAGGATGAGCCACTGGTTAAGCGCTGGTCAACTCTCTTTACCTCCAACTTCTGTTCCCTGCATAGTCACTTTATTATTTAAAACGGAGCCCTTGTGTTATGGTCAGTGATATGAGGGGCATAATTTGCTAAGGCATCTCTTTATTTAAGGTGCGTCGTGACCGGCAATGAGAAATGGCACCAGCCCTCAGCTGTAAGTGGCAGGCGCCACTGTATTAGTCCTAAATCTGTATTTCTCTGCCATAGGTTTTTCTCCCCCCACACCCCCCCCCCTTCCTTTTGGTGAAAAATTGCATTTCCTTTGTGTCACGGGAACAAGAAAAAAAAAGAAAAAAAAAGAAATAGAAATCTGCTCCATGTGAGTTCTGCGGTCCTTCCTCTGTATTAAACTGCAATTGTTTCCTGCTTCTTTTTTTTTTTTTTTTTTTTTAAGCCTGCAGGATTTCCTGGAACATAATTCCACCAGGATGGATACTGGGTCCAGCTCACTTTTTTTTTCCGTGTGCTTTTGTGATTGATGACACTGCAAAGAACTGCTGTGGCTGCATCTCCAGAAAGTTCTACTTTTTTTTAATCGAAACAAACTGCAATTCTACAGAGAGAGAGAGAGAGCGAGAGAGCAGGAGAATGGGAGAACTGGAGAGCAGGCAAGCAGAAGAGCAAGAGGAGAGAGAGGGAGGCTAGAAAATTGAACACGTCATTTGCCTTCCTGGCTTCTTGGTTGGTTGGTATGGTTTGGAGGGGGCGGGGCTCAGTGAATGACTTTGCTTTGACTCTATACTACCAAGAAGACAGCTTGGATGTGTTATTTAAGGTAACAGTCAGGCCGAAATCTGTCATTCAGTCAGGCAAGCTCTATACAGTAAGTCCTTTAGAGGGGTAATATAACAAGAATGTTGGTTTTATGTCCTGCACACCTGAGTTCAACATACCTCCCCCCAGAACCTCTTGCCCTTCAATCCCCAGTCTCTCAGCCTAGTTAGCATGTGCATCAAGCTTGAGTTTTTGGAGTCCCATTTGCTTCTGGAGAGAGACTGGAAGGGGAGATGAGGGGGTGGCGGGGGGGGGGGTGGCTGAAGAAAGACAGTCTTTCCAAAGGGAAGCAATATAATGAGCTACGTGGGCTGGAAAGAATCCATGTCAGAGATACGGTTGCAAGGAAAGCCCTAACAGTGTTACGCTAAAAGACTGATTTCTGCCTCTTGAGAATCTGGTGTTTCTATAAGTGGCTTAGAAAAGAGAAACACCATCTTCGGTCCTTATGATACATCAGGCCTCCTGACAGGCATGACTTCCTGTATTCCACAGGAGAGTCACCAAAGGGACTTGGTAAGCAATCATCAGTGCCATTGTGGGAATCCACGATGTGTGTCGCTCTGCTGGTTCAGAAAGGTAACTAGTACGGGCTATGTTCTTGTTCTTCTTTACAGTGATAACAATGGCTGATGCTTCCCCCATGACATAGGTCCCAAGCAGAAGCAATCCCTCTTACCTCTTTAATCTTAGGTTCACTTTAATACGAATTATTTATTTATTTATTTATTTATTTATTTATTTATTTATAAGTGTGGTATTCATTCTGGAACCTTCATACCTTTTTTGTTCTGTGGGGTCCTGAACACAGTATAGAAACATCCAGAAACTCTGAGCTCCAAAGGTTTCTTCTCTTATTTCCCTTTATCCTGTCTCTAGCAAATTCTCCCAGCCCCCCCAATAGGATAACATAAAGTGCCCCCCAAAATGACATAATTGGGGCAAAAGAGATAGCTGAGCTCATGAAAGTGCTTGTTACCCAACCCTGACAATTGGAGTTCAATCCCCAGAACACACATGAAAGCAGACGTTAAAAATCAACTCAGCCAGCTCATCCTCACACACAGATACCATCACGGTAACAAACAAATAAAAACACTCCTTAAGAAGGCATAAGAAAGTTCAGACATCCATTATTTAGGAGGCAAGACTGGAGTCACACCTACATCCTGCTAAACTCCACTCATAACTAGAGTCGGCATGGGAAGCCAGAAGGCACAACAAAGGACTCTCATGTTGAGATCGGTAAAGGTCTTTCTAGCCATTCCTGGTGTTTGAATCAAGTACTGGAGTTTGCTTTGGAGGCGTTGAATGTTGAGTGAGAAGGCCATCCTTCAAGCCTGACCTTCTGGAGAGGGTGGGTTGGATGCGACACGGTTGACAAACTCTCTATCAACTCAAGAGGCAGAAGGAGCGCAGGGGGCTTCAAGAGAAAATGCACAGAACTTGGATGTCTACCCACAACCGGAGGCAGCCATCAGTCCTAGCCACAAGTTTGTCAGCTCAGTCGTCAGGGACTCTTGTTCCTGACAGACACAGGGAACCACTTGAGTCACATGTGTTTGGTGGCTCCCTGGTGAATATTATTGATGAACCAATGAATCTATGGATGGCTGGAATTAGTGTTACTTGTCATTAAAAAAAAAATGTGGTTCCCCTGTCTGGGCTTCTGGGGCTTGAAGAGTCAAGTCGCTGGTATTGAAGTGGAAGCTTTGTCTGTTGCATGGTAGGATGGGGAATGGAGAAGACAGGGCAAGAACTTTGATTCTGATGAGTTAATTACCTGGTATTGGCTCTTTAATACTTGACCTGAGAGGTGACAAAGACAACTTGTGAGACTTGGGATTGATGGTGTCCACATGATTGTAATGCCACCTAATCTTCATATATATGTGCATACACACACACATCTATATGTGTGTATACATATATATGTGTGCATACATATATATATATGTGTGTATGAAGATATATATATAATATATATACATACATGTATAAAGCTTTGATTTTTATTTACATTTGTCTGCCTGTGTGCACATTTGAGTACCCCCATGTGCACCATGAAGGAGTTAGGATATCAGAGTCACAAGAAGAGTTGGGGTAAAAGGCAGTTGTAAGCCACCCTATATTGGTCCTGGGAAGCCCACCCCAGTCCTCTGCAAGAGCAGTACAGAGTCTTAACTGCTGAGCCATTTTTCTGGTCCTGTATTTGAATATTTTTGCCCCTACTCGCTGGTTGCAACATTCTCAGTGCATTCAATATTATCAGCCAGCTTATGAAAGCCTCAGCTCATTAGGAAACTGAAAGAATACAGTGTTGCCAAGTTTCTAATCAATCAATCCATGAACATCCATCATGAGCTGTGTGCTGAATGCTGAATAAGGCAGTTAGCCTAAGATAGAATAACATGGCTCTGCATTGGGCAGTGTTATATTTAATGGAGGAAATTATATAAGCTTAAGAGAAGCTTATTAAATATCACATATGTACTTAAGTGCTGTGAATTGAATTGGTATATACTGAAGGGAGCCACAGTGACCAAGGTCATCTTACCAATCAGTCAGAGAGCGTCTAAAGGAAACTGCACTTGCTCTGACATCCTAAATGTGTTGCGTGCACACCTACTGTGTGCAAGTCCTTGAGCTTAGCATTGGAAGCCCTGTCTTATTTGATATAACAACTCTTAAACACAGTGTTTGATAACTTTCCTAATATTTTGGCCCTTTAAAATAGTTCCTTATGTACTGGCTATTTTTGTGTCAACTTGACACAGCTGGAGTTATCACAGAGAAAGGAGCTTCAGTTGAGGAAATACCTCCATGAGATCCAACTGTAAGGCATTTTCTCAATTAGTGATCAAGGGGGAAAGGCCCCTGTGGGTGGGACCATCCCTGGGCTGGTAGTCTTGGGTTCTATAAGAGTAGGCTGAGCAAGCCAGGGGAGGCAAGCCAGTAAAGAACATCCCTCCATGGCCTCTGCATCAGCTCCTGCTCCCTGACCTGTTTGAGTTCCAGTCCTGACTTCCTTTGGTGATGAACAGCAGCATGGAAGTGTAAGCCGAATAAACCCTTTCCTCCCCAACTTGCTTCTTGGTCATGATGTTTGTGCAGGAATAGAAACCCTGACTAAGACAAATTGGTACCAGCAGAGTGGGGTATTCCTGTGACAACCTGACCATGTTTTGGGGAGGACTGTGGAAGGACTTTGGAACTTTGGGCTTGAAGATCCATTCATTGTTAAGAGCTCTGTCAGATGTTGTGTAGGAGCTTGGAAGATAATGCTGAGAACAGTGCAGAAGATGGAGGCCTGGTTTGTGAAATTTCAGAGGGAAAATTAAAGACTCTCTTCAGGGCCATTGCTGTTTTTATTGTGAAGATTTTGTAGTTCTGGTTAGCTGGGGCTGAAGAATCAGCTGTGATTAACAAGATACCAGAACTACTAAAGCAAAAACTTTGCATTACTGGGACTATTGATGCTGGTTAGCTGGAGCTAAGAAATTAGCGGTGATTAAGAAGAGACCAGCATCGTTGAGGTGACATCTTCTGGGAAGTGTTTTCTGAAAGCACAAAGAGGCTGTGTTCCAGAGATAGGCAAGGCTGTACTCCTTCTGCAGTGGGACTTGGTAATGTGTAAGGGTCACCCAGGTGGTACTGGTTTTGAAGGCATGAAGGGGTCACGCAGAGCAGCTGAGGCTCGGCACTGTGAGAGGCCATGGAAGGCCATTGGTGAAGGTGCAGCCCCAGTTGTAATTGAAGGCCCAGGACTGAAGGGGTCATGCAGTGTTTTGGAGATGCCAGTACCACGAGATGACCACCAAGAGCAGCAGCAGCAGTGGAGTACAGGCATCTGGAGCCCAGAGGACGACGTGTGTGCTACAAAGGGCATGGCTGGAGAAGTGACCCAAGCCCTTGGAGGAGCCCAGAAGATCGTGAGTTGGATCCCAGATGTTGGACAGTTGGAGATTGATTTTTGCTTTGATTGTGACTGTGCTCTGATATTTTCCCTCTTGAAGGAAGAAACTGTTCTAGTGGAGCCCACAGTTAAGAGACTTTTAATTGTAAAAAGACTTTGGATTTTAAAAGAGATGGATATTTTAAAGAGATTGAAAATTTAAGAATATGTAAAGACTGTGGGACTTTTAAAGTTATTTAGATCTTGGGGATGAATAAGAATGTAAGGGTTGAGGCTTACTAGTGATGTGTTTGTGTGTCAAGTTGACAAGGGGTCAATTGTACTGGCTATTTTTGTGTCAACTTGACACAGCTGGAGTTATCACAGAGAAAGGAGCTTCAGTTGAGGAAATACCTCCATGAGATCCAACTGTAAGGCATTTTCTCAATTAGTGATCAAGGGGGAAAGGCCCCTGTGGGTGGGACCATCCCTGGGCTGGTAGTCTTGGGTTCTATAAGAGTAGGCTGAGCAAGCCAGGGGAGGCAAGCCAGTAAAGAACATCCCTCCATGGCCTCTGCATCAGCTCCTGCTCCCTGACCTGTTTGAGTTCCAGTCCTGACTTCCTTTGGTGATGAACAGCAGCATGGAAGTGTAAGCCGAATAAACCCTTTCCTCCCCAACTTGCTTCTTGGTCATGATGTTTGTGCAGGAATAGAAACCCTGACTAAGACACTTATGTTGTGGTGACCCACAGCCATAAAATTATTTTTGTTACTGCGTCTAGCTGTAATTTTGCTGCTGTTATGAATGGTAATATAAATATCTGATATTCAGGATATCTAATACTCGACCCTTGTGAAAGGATTGGTCACCTCAAAAAAGTCACAACCCACAGGTTGAGAGCCACCTCTTTTACAAAACATAACTTTGCCCCACTTTAATGGTGAGAAAAGACATGAATTAGAAACGTTAACCAGAACACCAGCTGTCAACACAGCCAACAGCAAACATTATTCTTCTCATCACTGTGGCAGAGAGGAAAAATGTATTTTGCTCAGAGTTCCTTGGTGGTGAATGTGTGGCCACATACACGAAGGCAGGAGGGGTCCTGTCCATAGCTGGGGGTCTTTATACCTCCAGAGGACAAGATGCAAAGAGATCATACCGGAAGTCAGCAAGATCCCTAAGACGTGTCCCACAAGTGACCTATGACCTCTGGTTATGCCCCCACCTCCTTGATTTTCCATGGCTCCCCTAAATGCTGCTACCACTGGGGGTCAATTGCTCAACGGTGAACCTGTAGAGGACAACGTCACACGAACGGCGCTTGAGTCAACCTTACACCAAAGCGCATGCATGCGCAAGTCCTTATGTAGCCTGCATCTCCATGAAGAAGAAACTACGACGCGCCTGTGCATAAATGCCCTGGGGGCGTGCAGCTAGCTGCAAAGGCAGCGCCTACAGGAGGACCTAATTGAGGACTGCCTGGGAGATCAAGGATTGCTGACGTGGACAATGTCAGCCAATCAGGAACGGCTGTTTAGAGGAGATGCTTTCTTGGGACCAATGAAGCGCAGGTGGTGAATATTAAAGAAACTTGCAATGCAACTTTCTCACCTGCTCCTGGAGCCTAGGTTGATTCCATACTGCCTCACCTCCAACCCCGCCAATGGTAAGTAGACTGGGAACCAAACTTCGGTCTTCCTCAAGAGCAACAGTGTTACCTCTGAGCCAAATCACCAGCCCCCTCGGTATTTGTTGTTGTTGTTGTAATGTAGTTTCATACTATGGTAACATTAAGGGAAGAAAGCTAAAGCAAATAAAAGGAATATCATCTTTATATCTTGGAAGTCTAAATTTAGTTGACATAAGCAAAAAAGAAAAATACTGAAATCAGACCTACAGGCCATTAGTTTGCCTCCACTTTCATGCAGTCTCTGGAGATGCTGCCTGTGCCCTGGACCACTCCCTGTCTGACCCTACTTACCATTGGCGGGGTTGGAGGTGAGACACATATCTGAAAAATCTTCAAATGAGAAATTGACATTAGCACTCATTATTTTTCGATACTTTAGATCTAATTTAAAATCTCAGTTTTCTCAGCAATAGTTTTGTACTCCAGGACCTTCCCAAGAAGCCCAGGTTGTGCCCTCCTGCGGCTTCGCCTTGGTGTCTAATAGCCCATGAGAGGTCTTTGAGGTTCTTATATTTCATGACTTTGATACCTAAGACTGTTGGCCAGTTAATAATTAACTGATAAATTAACTGTTAATTTATGGAATATGCACTAATTTACATATTTTAACACTAAAACACATTCTTTTTGCTTTTGCTTTCTTTCTTTTTCTTTCTTTCTTTCTTTCTTTCTTTTTTTTTTTTGCCAATTTACCACAAAAAAAAAAAAAAAAATCATGTGAGTCCCAGTCCATCCTAGCTTGGGACTCCTGCTGTTGGTGAGCATTCTGACCAGACTCTTCCAGCTTTCTCCTCAGAAAAGGGCTCTCTTGGTGCTCGCCGCCTGCTCCAGAGAAGCATTCATTCCTCAAGACTTTAGTCAACTCGATTTCTCTCTCTTCCTACATTTAATAATCGAAACACAACTGTGAGAAAGAGCTGTCTCTTCTCCCCAATTAATTTATTTGATTATGTACACAAGCAATTTTCATGGATATTTGTTGCATGGATTAAACCTACAACAGTTCTTATTGTTTCTAAATTGATTGGATTGGCTGTTTCGGCTCTTCCGGATGGGAGCCTGTGCAGTTTTAACCATCTGACCTTTATTTGTCATCTTACATTTGGGTACCATAGGACATTCCAAGTTTGCTTTGCAGCTCTTCCTAGCCCTAGAACCAAATATCTCTTGTGGTTAGATGCTTGCCAGGTGTTCTCAAAGCTGGGTTTTGTCACCAATCCCAGACCCCCTTCTCATTAGTGAGAAGGAGTCGTGTTGGCTTAAGAGGAAAGAGACACGTGCAAGGGACTGAGGTGGGCTCCCACTCTCAGCGGAAAGAATTCGGATGCCAACTGTATTAGAGAGAGCTTTCATAAAGCAAAGCGAGGGGATGACTGGCTGAACGATAATAAAATCCTCATGCAGTAGGTTCAACAGGAGAAGGGACAAAAGCTTGAAGGACAACGTTTAGCAAGTGCAGGCTCTGGACTCAATGTGGGAAAGGCCAGTGTTACAGCAAACATGCCAGAGATAGGAAGAGAAGGAGGAAGCGCAGCTATCAGAGAAAAATAATAGGTTAGTAACAGTGACAGATGGAGGGTGGGTAGAGAGGGGAGGGGCTTCTGAAACCGCCGTCCTGTTTGTTATCTTAGAGAGCTGAACATACAGAGGTTCCACCAAAAACTCCAGGAATGATTGACTCTGTGTCAAAAAAGCAAAAGCTTCAGTTTTGATGTATTCAATTTAAGAGTTATCAAGACACGTTAATGTGGTTAATAGAAATAATTCTAGCAGACAATGGATGTTATCCTACTAAAGACAGATACTGTATTTTTGAATTCCTAATACCACCACTGCACCTCTCCTGCAGTGCTCACTAAGAATAATAACAGTTAACACTCTCCAAATGCATATCTTATACCAGGCTAATGTCAGGTATTTGTATAGACTTGACCTTGTCCGGCGCTCATAATCACCCAAGTCACATAATTTTCATATTTTAGATGGAGAGAGTGAGACAGAGGTTAGGCAACTTGACCATAGAGACACAGCTAGTGAATTGTGAAATCAGGATTTGACTCACTCAGATGACTTTGGTGTGCCAACTCTGACTCAAGGAGGAGATTGTTTGGAATAGAGCAAGAGGCAGAAATACAGAGTAATAAAAGAAAGATCTTACCAGAAAGGCCAGAGCTTAGTGTCAGTGAAGGGAGGGGACATGTTTAGAGAAATGGGGCTCTTCTTGAGGACTGGAGGGATTGTGAATGCCTACCATGGATAAACAACAACAACAACAACAGGATTGGTTACCTTAAAGCAAACCAGCTGGAGAGAAGGAGGACAGTGAATCAGGAAGGACAAACAGAATACAAATATGATAACGGACAGCAATTGTTATACTAGATGTAAATACAGTAAAAGCCCCACTTCTTAAACATTATCAGACAGGCATCGTAACTACATGTGCTTTATTTAAAAGGATATAGGAAAATTGACACACACTGCTGAATGCACTAGGACAGAATCTGTGCAAGTGTATCAATGCGAGCAGAAGCAAACTGAAGGGCAAAACCTATGGACTGAGACACACAGGGATCTCTCTAGGACCTACTATTAAGTAGAAGAATATCGTTAAGTGTGTGTACCTAGCCAAACAGATACAAAATAAACATCAAAAGATAGAAGAATGAAAGAGATGAAAAGCAAAGGTCTTAGCTGAGTTTCTAACATAACTCTCCCCATAACTATTGTACTGAAACAGAAACACAACAAAATATATCTGAACACCATGGTCACTTTATGGACCTATAAAGAACTGAATCAAATGATGATATCTTTTCAAGATTATACAGAAAATTTAGCAAAATTAACAAGATGCTGAGACCTCAGGTAAAGCTTAGTAAATTTCAAAGGACTGATGTTAGAAAAAAAAAAAAAAGCAAACTTGTAACTTTTACATGGAAAATCGTGCTAACTCTGCCCTTAACCTGAACTGAGCTGGCTGGGGTGGAGTTTTAGTAAACTAAGATATATGTATTTCTACCATAGTTATAGAATTGCATGCAAATTCTTATTAAATGTAAAGTCAAAAACAAATTAAACATTTTACTTAAAAAGGTTGACTGTAGACTATATTCTTCACTTATAGAGAAATGATGCTAAAGTCAGTATTAAAAAAAAAAGCATCAGAAAACTCTCAAGCATGGGGATTAATCAATGTGATTACTTTAAAACCTATAGATCAGATCAAAGTCCAAAGTAAATACACACTGTTCAGGCCAGGCACATTGTGATGATGTTACCAAGATACTGGTTGCAGCTATATTTATTTGCATATAAAATACAGCCAGACAATGTGGGGACTAGAAAAGAAGAGAGAATGCTAATCAGATCCCTGAGTATTTCAGAAATGGAAGAGCAAGAGAGGCTAAAGAAATGAAATAGCTGGGAACCAACACAACGTGAGAGGGAAGAAATGCATACAATGGCTGTGGTGGTTTGAGTATGCTTGGCCCAGTAAGTGGCACTACTTGGAGGTGTGGCCTTCTTGAGCAGATGTAGCCTTGTTGGAGGAAGTGTGTCACTGTAGGGGAAGGCAATGAGACCCTCTTCCTAACCACATGGAAGCCAGTCTTCTCCTAGTAGCCTTCAGATGAAGATGTAGAACTCTCTCAGCTCCTCGTGTACCATGCTTGTCAGGATGCTGCTATGCTCCCACTTTGATGATAATGGACTGAACCTCTGAACCTGTAAGCCAGCCCCAGTTAAATGTTGTGCTTATAAGAGTTGCCTTGGTCATGTTGTCTCTTCACAGCAGTACAACCCTGACTAAGACAAAATTTGGTACCAAGAGTAGGTATTGCTGTCTGGGCCTGACTGTGCTTTTGTTTGGCGACTTTGAATTTGGAAAGCAGTGGAATGCTTTAAGTAAGTTTTAATGTGCTATCCTAGTAGGTGTATGGAAGGCTTTGTTGCTAAGAGTGATTTGAACTGTGCAGACCTGGCCCAAGTGGTTTCCATAGAGAAGAATTTCAGTATGTGGCCTAGAGACTGTTTTGTGATATTTTGGTGAAGAATATGGCTGCTTTTGACCTTGTCTGAAGAGTCTAACTAGGGCTAAAGTAAAGAGATTTCTATTAATAGTACTGACAAAAGAAGTCTCAAGCACAGCAGGGACTTGGTTCTCTGGTTTAGTCTTATGAAGAACATTTTAATGAAAAGGAGTAAGCTGAGAAAGGAAAAATATAAAACATATGGTTTAAGTAATAAAGGGGCAACAGGAAGTGAAATAGAGCTGAATCCTATATTCAAGGAGATTAACAGACTAATGCAGTGGTGCCTTTGGGGCAAGATCCCACCCAGCTAAGATTATTGTTTATGTATTTGCCATCGAACAAGGAATAGTTATATCATATTGGACATTATTATTCCTTGGTTATTTTTTTTCACTTGGACTTTTAATCTGGAATGAACTACAATCCGAATATAAAAGACACAGGCTTTTGATTTGGAGCTTGAGACATAGTAGCCATGAAAAGCTTAGGACCAGGCAAGGTTGAATCTCATGCTCCTTTTATTCCAGGAGACAGAGGCAAGCAGATCTCTGAGTTCAAGGCCAACTAGGACAGAACAAGTTCCAAGTAGAGAAAAGCATAAGTCCAGGCATGGTGAACCACACTTTAATCCCCGGAGACAGGCATGTAGAACTCTTGAGTTCAAGGTCAATCTGCAGAGCAAGTTCTAGGACTGAGTGAAAGAATTGAGAAACAGAAAGCTGGGGATAATATAATAGAATAAGGGGGCCATGATCCAGCTCTAGCAAGCAGCAGAACTCTGAAGCTTTGGCCATGTGGCGTTGGCTTTAGAGTCAAAAATTAGAAGGAACTTCTGGAACAATTGATGCTGGTTAATTAGAGCTAAGAAATAAGCAGTGATTAAGAAGAAACCAGCATCACTGAGATAAAAATCTGGGAAGTGTTTTCTGAGCACAAGGAAGCTGTGTTTCAGAGCTAGCCAAGGTTGAACCTCGTGCTGCAGCTGTACTTGGTAATGAGTAAGAGTCACCCAGGTGGTACTGGTTTTGAAAGCCTGAAAGGGTCAAGGAGAACAGCCAAAGCTTGGAACTGTGAGAAACCAGGGAAGGCCATGGGTGAAAGTGCAGCCTTAGTTGTAGTTGACAGCACAGGACTGAAGAGGTCATGCAAAGAAGTTGAGGATTGGCACCATGAAGAGAGCCCATGAAAGACTATTGGTGAAGCCTGGGTGTAGGAGAAGACTGCAGTGTATTAGAGTTGCCAATACCATGCAACGATAGCCAAGAACAGCAGCAACAATGGAGTGGAGTTAATCAGAGCCTAGAATGCTGCAGAGGGCAGAGCTGAAGTAACCCAAGCCCTTTGGAGGAACCCAGACAATCATGTGTGAATCTCAGACATTGGAACAAGATGTTTAACATTGAAGATGCCTTGGAGACCCCAGGATGTTCTAGATGCCAGAGCCATGGGCTAGCTGCTGAGAAAAGCTGCTAATAGGGAATGGAACCAGCCCAGGAGAAAGAAGTTTGTTGGGTCAAAAAAGATGAAATGGAAGTCAGAGATCTGATGATGGCTTTGACATCAGACATGGAGATGAAGAGTTTGGAGTTTGCCTAGCTGGTTTCCTGTCTTGCTTTAGGGATTACAGTTAAGTAATTGGATGAATCTCAGCCACACTTTGAACTTTAGACTTTTAGGATTTTTGAGACTGCTATAGACTATGGGGACTTTGGAAGTTAGACTAAATGTATTTTGCATTATGCTAGTTTATGTATGGTCCCCATAGACTCATATGTTTTAACAAGCCTATGGGGACCAGGGAGTGTGGAATGTGGAGTTTGAATATGCTTGGCCCAGAGAGTGGCACTATTTGGAGGTAAGGTTGGAATCGTTCTGGCCTTGTTGGAGGAAGTATATCACTGTGGATATGGGTAATGAGATCCTCTTCCTAACCATGTGGGAGCCAGTCTTCTCCTAGCAGCTTTCCGATGAAGATGTAGAACTCTCTCAGCTCCTCCTGCACCATGCCTGCCTGGATGCTGCCATACTCCCTCCTTGATAGTAATGGACTGAACCTCTGAACCTGTAAGCCAGCCCCAATTAAATGTTGTCCATTATAAGAGTTGCTTTGGTCATTGGTGTCTGCTCGAAGCAATAAAACCCTAACTAAGAAAGCAGCTAAAAACAAAACAAAACAACCCCCCCCCCAAAAAAAAACTCAGGAACAAAAACATCTCCCTAAACATAAGGATGATCTGCAACAGAAGAACACCACACATTGCACAGGGATTTAGGACCATAAGTCCCACAGGATTTAGAAAGATAAGATAAATTTGTTCAGATGAAATGCACAAATTCCTTGAAAAATCTCAAAAGGGAAAACCAGAGGAGAAAGTGAGAGGAAGGGCATGGTGCCTCTGCACAAATATCCCTGAAACCCGAGTTCCCTGCACAAAAATGTGTGCACAGAGGTTCCCCTGGTGACATCTCCCAACCATTTAAAGCAGAAATAAGACAAACCTTGCCAAAAGCCTTCCAGGAATAGAAAATATAAACCCATTTCCTGAGGCTCACGTCCCTGGAATACAGAAGTGGATAGACATTGTAAGAAGAAAGATCACATGCTGAGGAATGTAGATGGAAGCATCTTAAAAAATTTTAGCCAGTGAATTAGAACCAAGTTGGAATCTTTCCCGGAATATAATATTCATTCAATATTTGAAAATTAATGAGTGTAATTCACCATTTTAACGGAATAAAATGATTATTAACTTAATAAATGCAGAAAGAGTAACTGAAAGGAACATCAACAGCCGTTATGACAAATGCTTGCAGTATCTTAGAAAGGACATAATCCACTAGGAGTGTCTATAAGCAACTTGCTGCAAATTTTATGTTGAGCAATGAGGTCTTGAGAGATTTCCCCCTGAGATTAATGAGCAAATAAGGCAGCCATTACTGCCTCCACTCGCCACTGTAGGGACGCAGCCTTCTGTCCCTCTGCAAAGGAAAACATAAGTAGCAATTCTTTACTGAAGACACATTTGGCCACACATGAAATCCCACAGGATCTTCAGATAAATCAGTGATTTCACAGTCATCAAATATAAGGTCAACATGAAGAAATCAAGCACACTCTGGTCAGTTAGAAGAAGAAAGAAGAAGAGAAACCTATTAAAAATGTTAAAGCTCTGCATCAAGACTTCAGCAATGAGCTGGTGTAGGAGATCTAAATACATAGCAGATTGGTCAACTAAAAATATCATATGATAGATGTCATTTATCTTGATCCTGATTTGTTCATGCCTGATTATCATAGTCAGAAGTCTAGAAGGGAGGGAGGGAGGCAGGGAGAGAGGGAGGGAGGGAAGGAGGAAAGGAGGGAAAGAGGGAAGGAGGGAAGGAGGGAAGGAGGGAGAATAAATTATCAAATTTCACATAGAAATCCAAAGGGCTATTCCTACAGGCTTTTAACAGGTTGAATTTTAAGAAAGAGTAGATGACAGCCGTATAAGAAACACATTGAACAATATCTGCCTCCCCTGGATCTTTTTCAAAATAGCATAATTTAGTGATGCTATAGATATTTTCTCTTTGCATCTCCCCACCGAGCCCCTTTCTCTCAACACCAGACTGTTTGGTGAGTAGCACTCAGTGATGTCTTTCCAATTCATGCATCTCTTTTCCTTTCATCCAAACTTGCACAACCTGACAGGTCCTGTTACAACAGAAGCGTGTGTTGAGTCCTGGACACTCACCACATTTTACCTCCTGGGCATTGGCATGGTTTGGCTCCTCCTTTAGGAAAATCTTCCTTCGAGGATCATGTTTTTCTCCTGCTCATATCTCGTCTTCCTTTAAACCACTTTTGCCAGGAGATCTTCTTGGCCAACCCCACTCCTTCCATGTTTGTTTTTCTCAATGGTCAGCATCCCCTTCAAACACAGAGTATGGTCTGCTTATGCAACCATCACCTCCTACTATGGCTGCAGCTTTTGGGGTGAGGCTACTTCACAATTGGTCACACCACAGTACCCAGCACATTATTGAGCATCTGTTAGATTGGGGTAAAGAAATGCGTACATTAATGGCTTGCAGGTTCCTTTAAAGTCTTGGTAGGGTTTCACAGGGAACGCTCTAGTAATATTTCACTGGCTTTTATGTTCCTATTCCTTTTCACTGTATTTCTCACTGGAGGCCATGTTGAGACCTTCAGGGGTCCATAAAGACCACATTCAGAGTCTAGCTGAAATGTTCCATGGCACACAGAGTGAGGGGAATGGAGGGGCATAACTCTGCCACAAGAGGAGAATGTTTTAAAGTTGGCTTCGATATTTTTTAGTGCATTCATAAAATGTTTAATGAAGGCGTGATTTAAAAAAAAGGAAGAGTGGTTTTAAATGGATGGACCTGGAGGGCATCATCTTGAGTGAAGTAACACAATCACAAAAGAACTCACACAATATGTATTCATTGATAAGTGGATATTAGCCCAAAACTTAGGATACCCAAGATATAAGATACAATTTGCTAAACGCATGAAACTCAAGAAGAATGAAGACCAAAGTGTGGACACTGTGCACCTTCTTAGAATTGGGAACAAAACACCCAGGGAAGGAGTTACAGAGACAAAGTTCGTAGCTGTGATGAAAGGATGGACCATTTAGAGACTGCTGTATCCAGGGATCCGTCCCATAATCAGCTTCTAAACGCTGACACCATTGCATATACTAGCAAGATTTTGCTGAAAGGACCCAAATATAGCTGTCTCTAGTGAGACGATGCTGGGGCCTAGCAAACACAGGAGTGGATGTTCACAGTCAGCTATTGGATGTATCACAGGGCTCCCAATGGAGAAGCTAGAGAAAGTACCCAAGGAGCTAAAGGGATCTGCAACCCTATTGTTGGAACAACATGATGTACTAACCAGAACCCTGGAGCTCTTGTCTCTAGCTGCATATGTATCGAAAGATGGCCTAGTCGGCCATCAATGGAAAGAGAGGCCCATTGGACTTGCAAACTTTATATGCCCCAATATAGGGGAATGCCAGGGCCAAAAGAATGGGAATGGGTGGGTAGGGAAGTGGGGGGCGCTATGGGGGACTTTTGGGGTAGTATTGGAAATGTAATTGAGGAAAATATGTAATAAAAATATTAAAAAAAAAAAAGAAAAAATAAAAAGTTCTTGTGTTGTCTTAAGGGTTCGTCTTCTGGCTTGATACTCAAAACCCGAACTGACGTGAGAGAACAAAGATATGTTCCAAAATAACTGATTTCCTGTGTTATTTATAATCTATAATGGAACATGTTCCCGAGAAAGTAGGTTATTTCTTTATGCACATATAAATTTGAAATTAATACAATAAAACGCTGAGCATTTTTGGCTAAGGAGGACAGTAGGGTCATATGTCAAACTCATAATAAAACACTGCTTAAGCCATCCAAAAAAGCTACTCTCTGATCTTTTTAGGGTTTTTTTTTTTCCAGTAAGATTTTCTGATAACTTTTTCCCTTCCTTTTTACTATTTTTATAGCGTCATTCTTAAAAGACTCATCTTCTGTCGAGAGTAATCATTCTGACAAAAAAAGAAAATAGAAAAATCTCTCCAACACTTCAACAATAGTTGGGTTTTGTTAGGGTTTAGCTTTGAAGGAGATAAATAAGAAAGTCCTTTTGAGAGAAATGACGAATCCTCTGTTCTTTTATTATTTCTAGATGCTCTGAGTAACGTTAGCATGCTGGTCTGCAAAACTATATGTCTTAAATTAATATCAACCTCAAAATAATTACCTTTGAGAGAAAATGTAACACTGGACAGTTTCTAGCAGTTATGAGAATCTTGTTTAATATGTGGGAGGGGAAAGTCTTTTTAAAAGACAAATGTAATATATAGGGCCTTGTGGGTGCTATACACACATTCTAAGGTTTCATGTGGGAAGTATATCGGGGCTTAAAATGTGTTGGTAAATGTTTGAGAGAGAGGGAGAAGGAAGGAGGGAGGGGATAGAGGGATAGAGAGGAGAGACAGAGATTAATAGAGAGAAGGGAGAGAAAAGGGAGAGAGAGAAGGAGGGAGAGAGGAAGAAGAGGAAAATGGAGAGAGAGAGAGAGAGAGAGAGAGAGAGAGAGAGAGAGAGAGAGAGAGAGAGAGAGAGATTATAAATCTGGCACGTTCTCCTCTTCCATTCCTTGAATTCTCAATCCAAGGAGAGAGGCAACTTGACATTCTGAAAACAAACAACCAACAACAACAACAACAACAACAACAAAAAACAAGAAACCCAGAGGTTCCAAAGCAGATCAAATGCAGGTTCAAACTTCAGTTCCGCACTTCTTAGAGGTTGAACTTGGGCAAGTTCCCTAAGCTCTTTGGGCTTTCAATGACTCATCAGGAGAATGCCACTGAGTATAGCGTAGGGAGGGATCCATTATGAAGTTTAAAAGGCATGACGGATGAAGGCATGAGAGGTGGCTCTGACCTTAAGAGCCTGAATTTTGCAGAGACCCCAGTTCAGTCCCCAGAACCCGTGTTGGACTATTCACAACTCTGTCTCCATCTCTAGGGGGCCTGCCTCCTTCTTCTGGCCTCTGCAGATACTTAAGAAGCACAGGAATTTGTGAACCTGGGTAGGAAACACTTGTATGTAGCTTATTGTATTCCTTCTTCTTTGTTTGCCTTGTATATGTCTGTTTCATACCCAGTATATCTCTGGCATCCATTCTTTGACACTAATGTGTTCATTTTAGACAATTGGTATGTACTCAACTGGAGCTTGGTGCTCACACACATCTCCTGTGCAGTGGAAATATTAATAATTAGAAATCACAGCTTCAAAATGTGGATTACTTACTGTAGCATTATCCTAAGCCAAAAAAAAAAACAAAACAAACAAAAAAAAACAAGTATTTTTCAATTCTGCACTGCGAAATGTGTGCTCTTCTAACCAGTATTATATAAAAGTTGAGGATAATGAGGGTAGCTAACATGCCTACAACACAGGTGTGAATGCCAATGGGAATTGAACCCAGAGCCTGGACTTATAATTATTCCAGACAGCCTGCCATTTACCCCAATGTGATTTCAGAATTTAATATGAAATGATACTTCGAGACATCCATCCTTTGAATCTGGGGATGGGAACAGTATAAAAACATTTCCACCCCTCAGCTCTTAGCATGAATCAACCACAGCCTATGAACCTGAAAGGTGGCGTGTCCCAACGTCATGGTAACTCTACAGATAGATTGTATTGCCTGGCTTCTAACACAGAAGCAGATATAAGAAAAGCAATTGCAGAGAATAGCTTTGAGTAACTACCAGCATCCATTGCCTTCTTATCAAGACGAATCAAACGTGGATAGATAGTTGATGGCTAGGTGTCACTTATTGGATGCTTTCTCTTGGCTGGTACTGTGCCGAGCAGTGGATGTGGATGAAGACCTGCTGTGTCTGTCAGCGACTGAGCCAAAGCATCTTTTCATTGCACAGTGGTGTAACTGAGATCCCAAATGTCATTTCTCCATCCCCCTCTGTCAGGATGAAAATCTTGAGGTTAAACAATGAGATTCACCCAAGGCCTTTTGATCATACAGGGCCATGAGTTTGAGCCCTGTTTTCCAATCAGTTGGCTCCCTGGATCTTAGTGTCACACTATAGGGCCTTCTTGCTCAGGGCTGAGAGGTGAGTACAGAGTACCTCTGGCATACAGTTTGCAAACTCCCAAGGTCTGGGTTCTAGAATTTACTTGATGGGAGTGAGGGAGCTGGAGAAATGTTGAGGGTGCTAGAGAAATTTTGGAAGTGAATCAAAGAGAATTGAATAGGGAAAAAAACCAAACAATTCCTAAAAACATATGCATAGTTCTCCCTGCCTGACCACACTGGGGTGCTCTGTGCAAATGAACCCATTTAAAATGGGCTGGAGAAGGTGCCCCTGACAAAATCCAACAGCTCGTGCAAAACTTTGATTTCAGTAAGTCAATAGAGTCGAAGTTTGGACACTTATTTGTTTTATAAACAAAGTTATACCCTTAGATCATGCATGCATCCAGTTTTAGCCTCTGGCTGTATTCCTCATCATTCTTGTGGGATGTGTGTTTATTAAATTATAGCCCATGCCCTGGTCTGTGGTGTGGCCAATTTATCTTAGAGATCTGAAGTAACATAATTACTTAAAATGATTTTTGAATGACATGTTATTAAATTCTTTTTTTTCTTTGCCTCCAACAGAAAAGTGTTTCCATTTTCTAAATTTAAAATATTTATCTCTTTAGATTTGGATGCAACATCTTTGATACATGCACAATACCATTAAGAGTTGTAAGTGTAATTATACTGTCAGATGTGTCTGTCTCCCTTCTTAATCTTCTTCCAACATTCTTGGCTCCAACACAGCCATGCTGCTGGAATCTAATAAATCATTTCTGCAGCCTGGAATATCCCACCATACAAGGAAAATTCAGGAAGAATATGCCATATAGACACTTTGTATATGTGATCACATGTACTGTTGGCATTGGACTTAAGTGCCTGTCTTTTGAAGTCGAAAAAACTGGTAATTATAGTAACATCTGATCCATACAGAAAAGTGTTCTCATTCTCTCTCTCTCTCTCTCTCTCTCTCTCTCTCTCTCTCTCTCTCTCTCTCTCAATATTGATTGATCTGTCTGCTCTATGTGAGATCAAGTCAATGCAAAATTATGTTGACACAACCCAACAACATCAGCTATCAGCTGTCCTTTATGCGTTATGTACCTCATTGCTAAAGCTCACAGCATCTCCACTGAGTAAATTGTATCAGCCTTTTCTATTACATGCAAAGACTCAGGGGGAATCAGAGAGTTTAAACAGTTGGAGGAGGTCAAACCGTTCGAGGCAGAGATTGTGACCTAATTAACACAGGTTGAAAGACACTTTGGGAAAGGCCGATTTAAATAATTTGTGCAATCTCAACTCTAAAATTCTAAATTATGTGGCTTTAAGGAGGACAAGTCACAACTTGTCCAAGGCCATCATTTGCTCCAGGCCTTGCACATCATAAGGAAAGGAGACTAACATTTACTAAGTGCATACATCCTGTTAAATTCAATGCTATATTTTTTTTCACACACTACTTTCTTTAACCTTTTAATAAACCGTTTGGAATGTCTCTGCATAGCCCAACGTCAAGACAATCCATGGGAGATGGGAGTATGAAACTGTGTGGAGGGGACAGGTCTCCAGTCCTTCCTTGTGTCTGTGTCTTCTGTCAAATAGAATCATGATGCAACTGCTGACTAGGTCTGTCTCAGTCACCATGAGTGCATCCAAAGGGAAAATTCAAATGAGATTATACACATGGGAGATGAACTCATATGCAGTTGTTAAACTGTCAAATGTATGTGGTGAGTAAAGAACAGAGAAACGGAAGAGGCTGAGTGGATAAAAGTGCTTCCCACGCAAGCCTGTGGACCTGAGTTTGGATCCTCAGCACCCAGGTAGAGACACAGCCAAGCTGTGTGTTCTGGGAGGCAGACAATATGATCCCTGCAGCTCACTGGCCAGACAAGCTAGTTCTCGCTTCAGTGATAGCTCATCTCATAAAATAGCACAGAGAGCAATGGAAGAGGCACATGCATGCACACAGGTGTGCACACACAAACGTGTATGCATCACCTAAGACACACACCAAGGGAAGGATGGAAATTAAGTGTGAGATAGAGTAAGGAAGCGGTTTGACCACATTCTGTTCTTCTTGCCATTCTACTCAGTGTGCACAAAGGGATCTCTTCAGTCCTTCTCACTTCTCTTGAGTTTCTCCAAGGGTGAGCATCTCCCTGTACTGGCTGCGGCTTATGACAATTAGGTACACGATCTTCCAAAATGTAAGCCTATCATTGGAAGCCACATGGATCCCTAAGAAGGACACAGTCACTTGTTCGGAGGCAGAGTCCACCTGTCAGAGACAATGCATAAACTAAAAGAATCATCAAGAGTAATCTAAATGCTATTTCCCAAGCCATCTGTAGGAAAACTGCTGTATTAGTCAGGGTTCTCTAGAGTCACAGAACTTATGGGTAGTCTCTATATAGTAAAGGAATTTGTTGATGACATACAGTCTGCAGTCCAACTCCCAACAATGGTCAGCAGCAGCTGTGAATAGAAGTCCAAGGATCTAGCAGTTGCTCAGTCCCACAAGGCAAGACAGGTGAAGCGGGGGGGAGGGGAGGGAGAGAGAGAGAGGAGAGAGAGCCTTCCTTCTTTCAACATCCTTATGTAATCTCCAGCAGAAGGTGTAGCCCAGATTAAAGGTGTGTGCCACCACACCTTTAACCCCAGATGGCCTTGAACTCAGAGATCTCCCTGTCTTAATCTTCTGGCATTCATAGCCACTATGCCTCAAGATCTCCATACCAAGATCCAGGTCAGAAACTTCTATCTCCCAGCCTCCAGATTAGGATCACTTGTGAGCCTTCCAATCCTGGATTGTAGTTCATTCCAGATATAGTCAAGTTGACAACCAGGAATAGCCACTACGGCCACTATTGTTTCCTTGGTGTCTTCTAAGCTAATATGTTTGTAAAAAGAAACAATAATTAACGTTAACCTCTGGACTAACACCAGCCCATGACCCACACTCTCGGTAACAAAGAGCTGTATAGCACATATTATTGGCAATGGCAATTCCAAGTCCTCCTTTAAAATAAGTCTCCCTGGGGTCGAGGGATGGCTTGACCCTTAAGAGTGTTAACCTGTGCTTAGCTCTCAGTATCCCAATAGGCAGCACACAGCCACCTATAATTTCATATCCTGTGAATCTAACACCCTCTTCTGACATCTGGAGACATCTGTACTCATATGTTCATTCACATGTACACAAACACATGTAAACAACGTAAAATATGAAATAAATCTAGGATTCCCCTTTTTACTCAGTGAAGGACATGCTGCACTTTAACATACTCCCGTTCTGCCCAGTGGCTTTTCTTACCAGCCTCATCCTCTCTTCTGAGCTCTACAGCCAGTATCCTGGGAAGGAACTCTGCTTCGGTAACCTTTGAACCTCTGCTTTGAACCACAACATCACAGAATCTCTGACATTTTCTTCTCTCTTTCATGCAGACTACCACCTTGGGTCTTTCACCACTGATATGCTGATATAAGAGTTTATTCTGAAGCCGGGCATGGTGGTGCACACCTTTAATCCCAGCACTTGGGAGGCAGAGGCAGGCGGATTTCTGAGTTCGAGGCCAGCCTGGTCTACAAAGTGAGTGCCAGGACAGCCAGGGCTACACAGAGAAACCCTGTCTCGAAAAAACCAAAGAGTTTATTCTGAGACACATGAATTCATGGCTCACTCACTCTGTTCAATGGAATTCAGTGAAGATATCTGTTGCCTGGAGATGTCTACAATGAAAGCATTTGTTTGGGAAGATATTATAAGAGGCACAACCCTGGCTCTTGGGTATTTTCTTGGGTCTACTGTTTGAGGGTGCACTGTATGGTCACAGGAAAAGTATGGTGTTAGAAATTTTAGCCACTAAGATTCTTTGTCTTCCCACAGCCAAGGGGAAAATAGTAGAGTGCTCAGAAAGAGAGGCTTGTTTCAAGTTCACTTCTGACCTGTTTCCTTCAGTAAGAGGTTTCACTGACTAAGAGGTTCATCATCTGGGAGACCCATCATTCAAACACATGAGTGTATGGGGACATTTCACACCCAACCCAAGACTTCTTATCAGAACTCTCCTTAGCTTCACAAGGCTTCTCCTTGTTCTCTGAATATGCTAGTTAGGTCTACATGTACTATCATGATATTAAATGCTATTTCAGATACCTTCCTCTTGACCACCCAACCTTTCTAGGCCCTGTGCAAGCATCATCCTTGCCCTATGAAGGAAGACCTCCCTAGGGACACAAGAACATGCCCTCCTTAGCCATGTGTTGCTCTTACAGCCTCTACACCTCAAGGAGCAGTGCATCATGTGTGACTCTTAGGCCATTACAACAGAATCTGTCTTGTTCTCCTAATTGGTCTATTGACCTTTTTCCTCCCACCAGCCCCTTCACTGTCTGACATCATAATAATCTGTTGTTGGCCAGCATCCTTTTCAATTACCCAGGGCCCAGGAAAGAGCTTGCAGTCTTGATCCAACACCTTCCTCCTATTTTCATGGATTTTGTGACATGTGATGGTCACATTGTCCATGGATGGAAGAAGTGTGCTGTTATTAGACTTCAAAACTTCTGTACATACCCCTTTCCTCTTTGTCATTCATATGGAACTTACATATTAAAATATTAAGCATTATAGGTAAATAACATTGTTAATGCCAGATGTTCCACCAAGTAATTTGGCCATAAGATACCTCAGTCTAATGGCAATGATGCCCATCAAAACTAGTATTGCTGAAAATATACCTGGGGAGATACTAATTGGATTCAAATTCCAAGATTCAAGGGCTACAACTGCATCTTTGGCAGGTGCCCTAGTAGCATTTTTTAAAGTATTTTTTTTTATTATTTTTAGCTGCGTGGAGGCAAAGTATGTCTACATAAGGATATGCATGTGTTCAAGTATCTGCAGAGGCCAGAGACATGGGATCCTCTACAGAGGCCAAAGGCGCAGAATCCTCCAGAGATGAAGTAACTGATGGTTGTAAGTCTCCTGCGAGGGTGCTGGGGACCAAACTTGAATCCTTTGGAGGAACAGTGGGTGCTCTAACTGCTGAGCAGTCTCCCCGGCACACAGTGGCCTTTTCTAAAGCTCCTATTACTTGGAAATGGGCACTGAGGTATTTGTGGTGTAACAGTGACATTTTCTTTATGATGTTCTAGGAAATCAAAGGGAATGAAACACACTAAATATTGACAAAAGGCTGATAATTAGTGAACTTACAAGATTAATAGGTTGAGGTTTTTATTCAACAATCTGATGATTCTGCATGTATATGGAAAGTCTGACAGTCACATTTTCAAATCCTCCAGTACCTGAAATATATAAAGTCAGCCAAGCTTTGTTGACTTGAAATTCACCAACTTAAATTCTCAGACCAAATGGGCAACCTAATTAATTTTATCAAATGGAAATAAGTCCTTACTTTCATTTTGCTTTTTTATATTCTTTAGAAAGGGAAATCAAAACCTCTTACTATTTTGAAATTATAATGCACACCTCCAGATATAAGTTGAACAGATATTAAAATTCACACTTCAACTTCCTAGACTTACTTCACAGATTTATTAAATCCTAGATCGTGGATTTACAGCAAGACAGAGACCAGAGAGGGGAAGCGGGAAACATCCATGGCAAACGACTAAAAACTAGGAGGAATGACTAGATCCTATTCCTGGAAAGACAGCCATCCATTCCTGGTTGAGAGAGGCTCCCCAGCTATGGTGCTTGGAAGTATGAGCCCCAGGCCATGGCTTTCAGAAAGCACCACATTCTAAATAGGATAACTGAGCTGGAAATGTTCTCTAATGGCCCAGCCTTCCATCTGGGAGGAAGGGTCTAAACGTGAATGACTAGAGATGGATGCTGATCGTCATGGGTTGCAATGAGACAATGTCATAGGAAAGAGGTGTGCCTTGCAACTGATGGTCCTTCAGAAGAACCACCACTAGAGTGGCACTTGCTTCCCCAGCCCCCGAGTGAATCTGAAGCTTACGTCATGGCATTCGGGTCACCATCAAGCTCGTCCTGATGGGGAAAGCGGATTGGCTTGTTCAGGATGCTTTCTGAGAACTGCTAGGGTCCAAGGGCTCATGGTTTTTATGCCCTTTAAGAGACTAGTGTCCCTGTTAAGAGCTAATATGGCCGACTGGGGCTTTGCTGTGACTGGCCTCCCACAAAGCACCCGTCACACAGTCTCTTATCTGCACTGGGGAAGCACTTAGCTTAGACCAACCGATCTGGGGCAGCTCTGGAGGGTCACGATGTTGTACATAGCTCGGTGAGGGCTGAGGGCACTGGGATGGAGAGAGGCTAAGTGACCAGTCCAAGTTCAGGAGTACTGCAGCCAGGGTGAGCTCGAGGAGATCGGAAACCACAGATAGGGAGAGATAGAAAGATAAACTTTCGTACTAGGGTTATCTAAGCTGTCTTCCTAGGTGGAGCCCTGGGTTTCTAAGGTTGGTGTGCAGATACACCCAAGGGCTAACCCGAAATGCAATCGTGCCTTGGGGACTTTGAGTTTCCTGTTTGCTTATGATAAGGAGAAAGGTACTGCCTGGTATGGTATGTTCCAGATGTGCAGAAAGGCAACTGCCTGCAAGCTGCCAGTCCACAATCCACAATCCACAAACCCACTGACATGCCCAAATGAAGTGCCACCTAGCCTTTGGGGAGAACCACTGGAACAGGAATCTGGGATTGAAATGAATCAAATTTTGAAATCTGGGTTCTTTGAGACAGACAAAGGATTGGCTGGATCGGCTCCAGGGCCGCCTTCTGCCTATGCTGAGCAACACGCTGACTACAGGGCAGCAGTTCCCACACCTCTACAGTCTGTGACAGCAGGACTCTTCCAGAATATTCCAAAGTACATTTCCACCCAATCAAAGACGTCAGATTGGACTTTCTCCTCACTTAGGCAAAAGTTGCCTACCTGATCATGCTCCTCAGCGTCACTGAGGCAGCTCCACCCCCCACCCCAACCCCACTCTGACCCCCAGCCCCAGCCCTACCCCACCCCCCACCCCCGACCCCACCCTCCGTTGCATTTGGGGAAATTATTTACATTAAATTTGAACATGTTTTAATATTTAAAGCAAAGAGGGGACGGAAAGATGGCTTTCTGGTTAAGAGCACTGGCTACTCTTCCAGAAGACCTGGGCTCAACTTTCAATGACCACAAGGTGGCTTATAACCATTGGTAGCTTGGGTTTCAGTGGATTTGATGCTGTCTTCTGGCTTCTGCAGTCACCAGGCATGCATGAACATGGAATGCATGCCCACAGGCAGGAGAGACACCCACACACATAAAGCTAGAAAAATGATAGGAATAGATCCAGACTTACCACCCTGTGCAAAGCTGGACCTCAACATAACGCCAGGTACATCACACCTGGCGGAAGAGAAAGTGAAGAGTAGCCTCGAACCGATTGGCCCAGGAAAAGATTTCTCTGAACTGAAACAGAATTAGCTCAGGTGATGATAACACCAACATGAATAAATGGAACCTCGTGAAACTGAAAAGCTTATGTATGGCAAAGGACATTGTCACTCGGGTGAAGCAGCAGCCTCCAGAACAGGAAAAGATTTCTACCAACTACATGTCTGATGGAGGGCTAATATCCAAAGATACAGAAAGAACTCAAAAAAAAAAAAACCCCTAGATATTAAGAAACAAATAACCCAATTAAAAATACAGTATAGATCTAGACAGCAAATTCTCAAAAGAGGAAACTCAAATATCTGAGAAATACTTAACAACATACTCAGCATCCTTCATCAGCTGGGAAATGCAAATTGAAATTACTTTGAGATTTCATCTTACCCTTTCTCTTCCTTGTTTATTACACACATGCACACACACACACACACACACATGGAAACACACACATGAAAAACCATTTATAGTATAGATTACATACCTGCACTCAGGGTGAACTGTCCTCAGTTGATCATCGAATTTACTAAAAAGTTGCTCTCTTTTGAAAAATACGTAAGTTCTACGAAGAGGCTGTGCCTCTGTTCCTGTATGCTATGCAGGTTGAGGCAGCCTTAGGATGTTTCTGAATGAGGCTGCCTAATGAAGATTCCCAAACTATAGGTAGGCAAAACCAGAAACACGTCAGCTACCACCAAAATACCTTCCCAGCCCTACGGAATGTTGACGAGAGTCTAGGAAAGTCAGACAGGGCCTTGTGAGAAGATATAGGCAGATGGAGTATGGGGAAAGGAAAGAGAGCATTGGATTTATAAATATTTACATAGCAATCATTAGGCTTAGTGAGAACATGCAGTTTCTCCCTGAACCCACTGCTGGGAAACAATCATACAAAGCATAAAATTACTCAGAGGAGGGAGAGCAGAGTTAATGGGGATTTTTCAAAACCAGCCAGGGCTCTTCCTTCACCCTCTGAGGAAGCGCACAGTCACTAAGCTCAGTGGAACTGAGCTCAAGGGGGGTAGAGGAAGCCAGTTCAGCCACAGGCCTCCAGGATCACAGGGCAAGATCTCCTCTGTGAATGCTTCTGCCAGTGTCCTCTCTGAAGTGAGGTGCCTCAAGTCACCCCGGCTCCTCTCATCTGAGTATCATGTAGTGACAGCTCAGACATGTCCCAAATGTCTCCTTTCAAAAAGGCTCTTTTCAAGCCACGAGGATTTAGCCTTATGCTTCTGTGGGAGGCTCGCGTTAGGCAACATTTGTTTCATTCTTGTTCATTTCGGGCGGGCCAAGCTTACACAGCACAGAGCCTTGGTGGCCTGTGGCAGGGCTTGCCAGCATTGGCTCCCAGGAGCCTCAGCATGCCAACAGCAATCTACAAGTGGCAATGAGATGGGAGGGGCTAGAGATCACAATAACCAGAGAGCTTTGTCCTCTTCAAAGCCACCATCCGAAGGTCCAGAGGCTGAAATGACCCTTGGGCACAATCTGTTCTGTTTCCTTGTAAAAACTTCCTGATATTGTGATTATATTGACACTCTCTCAGCAAATTGTGCAAGACTTCTGTACACAGTGACAAATGTCCTCAATTCTTGTCATTTCAAAAAAAAATTGATTTAAAATTATATGCAAATTTAAATCCATTTTTTTCTTAGTCAGTGTTCTTTTTTTCCTAAAGTAACTATGTAATTCAAAATGTTTTTTTTTCCCCCAGAAGCCCACAGTAGACATCCCAAAATCTTGTCTCATTCCAGCAGGGTAGAAATAACATCGTTTTCTACATTTACCTTATTGAGACATATATGGGCATCAATTTCACCTTGCCTCCAGATTTTCCCTAAGTGTTTTGTGGACATTTCACTGTCTGATGCCCACAGAGAGCTGTGAAGAGAAGGGATTGGTGATGACCATGTGATGCGTGCACACACATGTGTGCTCTCTGTGTCTTTGATATGTGTATGGGCATGTAGGGATCCTCCGATTCCTGCAGCCGGAGGCACAGGAAGTTGTTGTGAGGCACCTAGTGCGGATGCTGAGAACCCAAGCCTGATCCTGTGTTAGAGCAGTAAGTGTTCTTAATTCTTGTGCCACCACTTCTGCCGTAATAGCCACTCTTTTGTGCATGAATCAGGGGTTACATTTAGTATATACCCAAATCAGTCACATGATAATTAGCTACAAAAGAGTTTAGAAGAAGAAAAGGAAGAGGAGGAAGAGGACAAGGAGGAGGAAGAGGAGGAGGAGGAGACGATGAAGACAAAGAATCAGAAGGAGGAGGAGGAGATCAAGATTGACAACACACTGGTATTTGAGGTATGTGTGAAAAATGTCACTGGCTTTTCCCCCCACAGCAACCTGTCCATCCCCAGACACAGGACTGGGAGCACGCACTAGACTCCCCTCACTTCTCAGACTCACCTCACTTCTCCATCCAAAGGTCAAGATGCCTGAAGTTTCCCAGGTTAGGGGATCGTTCCTTTTTTTCACAGTAGTGCCTGTTGCCCATCAGTGGCCTCTTCCAAACATGGATGCTGCTGTGTCAGGGTTATCATTTCCTACAAATTAGTGGAGTTGAAATTATCAAGATAGGGGGAAAGTGAGGTCGAGCTGATCCATATTTCAGAAAGGAGCTAGAGAAGGCTTAAGCAAAGACTAGAGCCTGCAGGCTTAGCAGAGACTTGAAAAACAAAGATGGGAAAAAGTGTAGTGGCTTAAAGGGACCCCCAGAAGATCAAGGAGACAGGCTGACTAGAAGCACCCTATTCGTGACTTTTTTTTTTCAAGACAGGGTTTCTGTGTGTAGCCCTGGCTGTCCTGGAACTCACTCTGTAGACCAGGCTGGCCTCGAACTCAGAAATCCACCTGCCTCTGCCTCCTGAGTGCTGAGATTAAAGGCGTGTGCCACCACTGCCCGGCTTATTCATGACTTTTAACACCAGCCAGCTAAGTTCACATGTCAATTGCAACCGACCAGGCCTTGAGTGCTTTGTCATTGAGGTGGTTTGAATAAGAAACATCCCCCCGCCCAGGCTCTTGTGCTCGAACACTCAATCCCCAGCTGGTGGGACTTTCTGAAGAGGTTAAGGGAGCTTGTAGGAGGTAGAGTCTTTCTGGAGGAAGTATATTATCAGTAGGGGTGGGCTTCGAGACTCTCTAGCCTCACCTCACTTCTGGCTCTTTCTCTCTGCTGCTTCTTGTGTAGGATGAAATGTGACCACCTGGCTTCTTGTTCCTGCCACAGCACATAATCTGACTGTTGCATGCCTCCCCCCACCAAGATGGACACTCTCTTTGACCTTAAGCCAAAATAAATTCCTTCCCTAAGATGCTCGGTCTTCAAGGTATTTGAACACAACAAGGGACTAACACAGTTGTGGGCCTCATCGGTTTAGAGCAGAAGGTCTCAGCCTTCCAAACACTGTGACACTTTATTACCGTTCCTCATATTGTGGTGACCCCACCCCCAACTATAAAACTATTTTTTGCAACTTTATAACTAATTTTGATACTGTTATTAATCACATTGTAAATATCTGACATACAAGATATCTGATATATGACCTCCCCGGACAAAGGGATTGCAACCCACAGGTTGAGAACCACTGGATTAGGAGGTAGGAAAGGGCTAGCTTCATCCACATACATCCACAGACTTAACTGTAGTTTTTTTTCCATCTCTTTAATTTTTTTAAATCATTTAATACGCCTCCACCCCCACCCCCAGTCAGGGCCAGTCACAGACTTAAAATGACTGCACCCTTCTCTGCTGCCCAGATTCAGAGAGGAGAAAGGGAGACGGGTTCCTTTCCTCACCTTCTTCCCAGCGTAGCTGACTACCTGGTCTCTGTGTGAGTCTCTTGTCCTATCAATTTAGGGCAGCTGTCTGACTAGAAAAGCAACTTCTCCTCTTCCTTGTTGCAAATATTTCCAAAAGGAAATAAAAGGTGTGATTTTTCCAGAATCAATCCAGTGACTGACAAGACAGTAAATAAGAGGCTTTTTCACAGAAAAGAATCAGCCACCAGAGAGAGGCAGTTCTCTCCCGGCTTCCGCTCCCCACCCCTTGATGCCCAAGTTCAGTAGGAATTTGATTCGGCCAAAGATAGGTTTCCAGATTCCGACCTGTGTCTTCAGCACCACGGATGGGACATGATCTCCTTAGGGAAAAGCATGAAAGTAAGGAGCATCAGAAAGAATATACACCACGTGGGAAATCAGAGCCAGGATGCTTTATCACAGCCCTGGCCAGTTTCGCTCCTAATCTAAGATGGATTGTAGTAGAGCTGTGAGGACCTGGGGCCTCTCATCACAGACAAGGTACACCAAGACCTTGAGCCAGGAAGGAACTGCCCTCCAGCAAGATATGAACGGTCCTTCCTTCTCCATTCCAGAAGGACTTTCTCTTCTTCCCAAGACCTCAAGTGGAGATACACAAGGTGATTGCAGGAGAATGAGCCCCACTCAGCCTTCCTCTCTTGGTCCTCTCACAGGTGGTCTCCTAGTATGAGCCTAAAGCCATGTCTTCTGCTGGTTTAAAGGGGACCCTTCCAGTCTCCGGTCTTCATTCCTGACATATGGCTCCATTATTAAGTCCCTTGCATTGACTAAGATGCTCTTTGTGTGTGTGTGTGTGTGTGTGTGTGTGTGTTCACTTGCATTGGCTAAGATTCTCTGAGCATGTGTGCTTTCGTGTGTGTAATCTGTTCGTGTGGATGAATGCACATGTGCACACAGGTTCATGTGCATACGTGTGCATCTATGTGGAGGCCAGATGTTAACGTCAGAGATCTTTTTTGGTTCCCCTGCACCTTAGAGTTTTTGATACAGTGTCCCTCACCAATGGACTCCAGAGCCAGTCATATCTCCACATGCCCAGAGCTGGCATAACGGACACTTTCTGCTGCACTAAGTTCCCTGCCTTTCCACTACTCTTCTTCTCAATAGAAAAGGGTGGGATGAGAGAAAGGAGGCTCAATTGGCAAAGTGTCCACCTGGAAATCACAAGGCCTTGAATCTAATCTTTGGAATCCAACACACGCCACACACACTGAGCCGATTCCCCCTCAAACCTGTTTTCAAACCCATTTGTTCCTCCTTGAAGTTCTCATTAATTCTTGAGGAATGTGACAGGAAAGGAGCATGAAAGCCCTCTACGCCCTGCTAGCCCTCACCCCTGGGGACAAGGCATAGCCAGAAAAAGCCCAGCATAGAGCTCTCTAAAACTCTGTTGTCCAATTTGATAGTCATCTCTCCATAAAGATGAAGTAAAGTTTAAACTTAAGCTCTTTGGTCAGCCTGAGTCATTTTTCAGTTACTCAGTAGCCCTGTGTAGACAATGGCTGTTGAACGAACAAAGAATGTTTCCATCCTGCTGGAAAGTTCTCTGGGCCACTCTCTCCCAAGTAATGAGCTCTGGGGAGGATGGGAATGTTGAACACGCCTAGGGGTGGAGTGGCTCCTGGGATACACTACTGGCTCGAAGCCCAGACATCACCTCCCAGTTGGTCCAGTGAGCTCTGTGCCAGCAACTCATTATTTGACACCCTAACTTTTTTTTCAGAAAATTCACACTTTCATCCAAAGTCTCTGATGAGCTCAGGTACTCCTAGGATTTTGAGAGGGGTGGCTCATTTTTAAAATTTTAATTCATTAATTTTCTTTAACACCTCAAGTTTACTTTTAAAAATATTTTAATTGATTCTTTGAGAATTTCATGCCAAGTATTTTTTTTATTATATTTACCCCAGATTTCTCCCCTTAACTTCTCCCAGGTTCACCTCTGCCTCCCTACAACCTCCAACTTTCTATCCTGTATTTAAAAAGAAAAGGTTTAACAGTACATCAACTTTAGTTCCCACTGTCTACATATTCCTGGGGATGGGACCAGCCAGTGAAATGTGGCCAGTCTACCAGAAGCCACTTCCTCAAGAATATACCCTCCCTTCCTTACAAAACCATCAACTTAGTTCCTTAACTAGTGTTAGGGTCTCATGAACCCTTTTCCATTCCATGACTACATGGTGACTGTCTTGATCCTACGGTCTTCTGCACGGAGCCACAGCTGTAGTGATTTGCTGAGTACAGAGGTTGTGGCATGTGGGAGATACTGTTCTTCTCTGATCTCCCTCTGACCTCAGGCCCTTACATTCCTTTCTCCCTCCCCTCCCCCCTTTTCTGTAATGGTCCCTAAGTCTTGGGAAGAGAGCTTAATTAATATTTTAATGAGGTAAAATGTGCATAATATAAAATGGAGCATTCCAAACTTATAATTTACTAGTCCTGTGTATGTTCACAAGGTTATAGACTACTTCCACTATCTCCTCAAGGAACTGTCTCTACCACCACTTATCACAAACTATCACTGTGCATGCTAAGCAGTCACTACCCATTCCTGGCCCCTGCTCATCTTTAATATCTTCCTTAGCTCTATGCCTCTACTGTGACTAGATAATCACATAAGGGGATCACGTGATAGTTATGATTTTAGATTTACCTTTTTCACTTAGCACTCTGCCTTAATGCTTCATCAATGTCCAAGTGTGTTTCACAATTTAATTTTTCTTTCATTGTAACCATATGCTGCTGTGGGCAAGTATTGTATTTTGTTTAAGTAAGGAGTCATTTCAAAGTAGCCAAGGAAGGATAGCATTTGATTTTTGCTTGGTCAAATTTTCTATCTTTCTACTACTCTTCTTGTCCCAGAGAGGGAGGATTTGGGTGGCTCCATTGGTGCAGTGTCCATCTTGATAGCACAAAGCCCTGAATTTAATCTTCAGAATCCAACACATACACACAAAAATTTGACCTAGGCTCTGCATATGTGTTACAGTTGTGTAGCTTGCATCTTGTGATACTTGAAACAGTGGGAGCAGAGGGTATCTCTGACTCTTTTGCCTGCTCCAAGGGTCCTTTCCTCTTCTAGCCTCAATACAAGGGAAGGAGACTAGTCTTACTGCAACTTGATTTGCCATGGTTGGTTGATATCCCTGGGAGAACTGCCCTTTTCTGAAGAGAAATAAAGGAATTGAGGGGACAGAGGAAAGGGGTACTGGGAAGAGGTGAAACTGTGTTTGGGATGTAAAAAGAAACAAAATAAATATATTTTTAAAAGTTGGGTCTGGTGGTGGTCATATAATCCCAGTTCTGGAAGATGCAGGGCATCCTTGGAACTCACTGGCTCATAAGCCTTGGTAGTGAGAGACGTTGACTCAAAATAGATAGATAGATAGATAGATAGATAGATAGATAGATAGATAGATAGATGATAGATAGATAGATAGATAGATAGATAGATAGATAGATGACAGATAGATAGATGACAGATAGATAGATGGATAGATAGGTAAGTAGGTAGATAGATAGATAGATAGATAGATAGATAGATAGATAGATAGATAGATGATACATACATACATACATGCATAGATGGAGATGGATGGATGGATAGATAGATAGATAGATAGATAGATAGATAGATAGATAGATAGATAGATAGATAGATAGATAGATAGATGATAGATAGATTAAGAGAAGCTGAGAAGCTATAGCAGAGACTGGCCTCTGGTCTCTCTGCACTGGCACACACATGTGTGCATACACTCACACACAAGGTGGAATTGCTTTTCTATTTTCTGTCACACATCAGAAAGAATTAAAGTTCTGTCTCAGGATGTTCTCTTCTGGTAAGGAGAATCACTCCATGGCACTTGGCATGAAGGAAGCCAGCGAAGGTGTAGGAATTCTCAGTATTGCTGTGATTGTCTCATACACACACAACACACACACACACACAAACACACATATCTGATTTCACACCAGACACTTTGTATTTCGGTGGCACTGGGGAGGGATGGTTGCACACTCCCCAATCTTTAACAACTCTGAAGAACACAGTGTTCTATTAGGTCAGCCCCCAAAAGGTCACAGTGATGACATGATTCTTTTGTGTAGCTGTCAGGGTGGACATGGGCATGAGTGGTGGATATGACCTATTGCCTCTGGAGGCTTCCCAGATGAGCCCAGTCTCTTAGCCAAAGAGACATAAAGACTCCTGCCGAGGAGTCTTACTTTGAACATTGCTGGAGTACCAGCTAGACATCAGATAGTTACATGCACACAGGGGGTGGGGGGAGTTTAATATTCAGCTAATATACCCACCAAACCTTGTCTTCCCTTGCTTCTTCATCTACTCTTCCCCACTACTGCCCTATACTCTTTTCCTTCTAACCCTCCAAACATGTTTTAAAGGCAAATAAGCAAAAGTTGGGTGGCACATAAGTTGGGTGCACATAAGTTGGGTGGCACGTAGATTGGGTATCACATAAGCATAGCCCATGAACAGAAGGCAGACAGCTGAGAAGAAAGCTCTCTTCACTTGCAGGGAGGACTTGGGTAACACAGGTTTGCCACAAACCAGCCAAGCTGCCTGTGTTTGTTTTGTTACGAGGGAAGAACAGAATCAGAGAAGCAGCTTCGATAATAAAATGACTTTCCCCAACTCAGTCGAATATCTGGGGAATAGAACCCTGTGTTCCAGGGGCAGATGTGATTATGACACACGGTCCACAGTGTTTTTCTTTGTGAGGATTTGGCCTGAAATTGGGGTGCTACTGGGAGGCGAATGAATAAATAGGTTTGAAGACTCTGAGATTCGTTAGAGACAAATAGAAATATGTTTGTGTCTCAGCGTCTCCCCCGACCACCATCATTTTATTACCGGCTTAGGGTAGAATATCATTTGGAATTTATCAACAAGCAGTCTCCCAAGCCTTTTCGGACACTGTTTTCAAATTAAGGAACAGAATCCAAGTCTCATGAGCTTGTTTTTTATTAACTTAACAGAGAAACTATACTCTCAGAATGAGAGATTGGAGCCAGGATGTGGGTTCACTGAATTCTCAGAACAGAGTGCTTTTGGTGTGTGTTATGCTACAGTTAGTGCGTGGATGGTTGTTCTATGACATTGAAAATATGGCTTGGTCTCATGTAAGCTGACTTTTGGTTTCATTTCCTGGGTGATTCTTGCAGCTTTATGACAATGGATTTCCAAAATATCTAAAATGTTCCTTGTCCCCTGCCATTAATAGGTACTGTCAAGTCATCTAGGTTTCTGGATCTCTCTAATGTTAAGTATTTCAATGTGGGTACAACTGGATTACAGAGAGCAAAGGGAAACAGGAAGCGCCACAATGGAAGGCTAGAAATAAGAGGTGCTCTTTAGACCATGTGAGATCAGAGGTAAGTGGCTCAGTTCTCATGTATTGGGCACTCAGATGGAACGATTTAGATATGTCATTATCTCTTTTAATCCTCATAAGGCTTGGGAGGCAAATGTTGTCTGAAAAGCTACCACACAAATTAGAAAAGTTGACATCAGCAGAGAAGTTAGGGGATGTCACTATCAAGATTTGGATCTAATTTGCCTAATATTATACCTACATGACCCTGTCTCAGATGCATCTCGAACTCCTCTCACTAGATATTGGGGGCTGTGGTCTGTAATATCATAGAGTGACCCCAAGGCTTCTCCAAAGAATGATCTAGCTGTCTTCTGCAAAGGGCTCCACACCAAGTCGATGGCATGAGCAAGAAAGGACTCTAGGCAGCTGAGACAAACCTAAAACTACCTGTGCAGCCAGAGGTGTGTAAGCTGCTCTGTACAGACATGAGATGTTTGATAAATAACTGTATTAGGTGGGCAGTCCTCTGTTGACAATACCTCGGAGCCTGAAACATCTAATACCCTCTATTACTTTTGACCTCACTGTGGTCCAAATTACCTGATAGAGAAAATTTGGGGGCAGATGGGTATGTTTGGCTCGTGGTTTCTGAGTGTTCTATTCATGGTTGCTTCCCTCCAACCCTGGCCCCAGCTGCTGCTCTGCAGAGCATCAGGGTAGCTGTCATGGGCATGCGGTGGTAAAATGGAAGTGTTTCACCTCATGGTGGACAGAAGGCAGAAAAGAGGGAGGGAGTAACCTGGCAATAAGAGATGTCTTCATACCTGATGATTTCATTCAATCAGGACTCATCTTCCCAGAACCTCCCAAAGCCAGCATTAAGGAGGAAGCATTCAACACATGAGCCCTTACGGAGCGTATTCAAATGCTCCATATTCAAATGCTGACATAGCTGGCCAGGAGTCAGAAGTTCTCTTTGCCTCTAAGTATCTGCAATAAATATGGGCCCACGTTTAGGTATCATACAGCTGTGTGAACCTGTGGTAATTATTATTTACACAACATCTTCATTTTTATATGCTATACTCCAAAGAAGGCTGGCGCTCACAGGTTTTCCAGGCATTTACTAACATGCATCATTCTTAATACAACTGAATTCATACTTGAGATGCACATCATAAAAGCACAAAACCTCCCACGAGTCAAAAACCCAGCACTGGATTGCACTGGAGTTTATTTCTAGAGGAACTAACATGACCACTAGATGGCACCGGAGTCTGGGTTCATCTTTCTGTTTCCGGAACCATCTCTAGCAAGACACCTGTAAAACCATCGTAAATTTCAGAGTCAGTTGCTTGTTTATCTCATGTGGTACAAGGCATTATGATTTTTTGTTTGAGCTCCAGCATTTCCCTTCCAATAAATGAACACAGGACCAGCTCTGACTCTGAAGCCAGCTCTTGACAAGTCAATTTAAGATCCCTTAAAGAACTTCCTGTAAAACATTCAGGTTCCCACAATTGAAAGAATTAATTGTAATCTACGTTTTTAAAATCTGCAGCAAAGCATGTGTCTAGAAAAAGCAACAGTTCAGTTGTTAACTTACCGTGTTCATTTGGATTTCAGCTGCAGCCTGGAAGTCACCCAATAAACATGTGGTTAAGTCTGCTAGTATTGCAAGGCCCAGAAGGACATGAAGATACAATGACACCGTGCATGGATTTGAAAATAAGCAAAGGAGGAGGCACGATTGGTTTGTATGCCACGAAGAAAGCCAATGAGTAGTGTGAAGAACATAAATACAAGTGTATGTAGGCTCAGCTCTCCTTGAGAGCTGGCTCAGTGGGTAAGGAACCTGCAAGTCTTCCAGGGGACCTAAGTTCAAATCCCATGCCCCATGTGAAAATCCTGCCATGGTTGTATGTGCACCTATAACCACAGTACTGTAAGGGCCAGAAGCAAGAGGATTGCTCGGGCTTGCTGGGTGCCAGCTCTGCCCCAGCTTCAGTGAGACCCTATCTCAAAGAGATAATGTGGAAAGTAGTAGAGAGGGGTGCTCAGGGGCCTTCCTCCTCTAGCTTACCCTCAGAGGTACCTATACCTGCACACTCATGTGCACCTATAATGTATATACATATACACACATACATACATGCATATGTGCATATCTACATACATATACACATACATACATATACATGCATGCATATGTACATACATACACAAATGAGTGTGTGTGTGTGTGTGTGTGTGTGTGTGTGTAAATTTAACAAGGTAGTCAAATAGTGATATTTGAGCAGTAACTAGAAAGACAAGATAGAATCAACTGTTGGAAAGACAGAATGATGGAGGTCAGCTGGGGAAGGTTTAAGAGTCCAGAGATGTAGGTAGGCCACATTATGAAAGAACTTGGCTTTTGTAGTTTGTCTTGGTGTAAGAGCCGATAGGAATTGTTTTTAAAAAATCAACAAGAATCACGGAGCCTAGGAGTATAGCTCAGGGATAAAGGAACTGCCTAAAATGTGCAAGACCCTGGGTTGGATCCCGAACACTGGGGACCAAATATCAATCTCACTTTTGGTGGATGAGTAGATTTTATGACACCCAATAACAATAGCAAGGCCGTAATACATGTATAATGAGCACATACGTAGCCCCTGCCAGGGGCTTGTTCACTGAGAGTCCTTTTCAGTATTACTGCATTGATAGAGTTTCTCTTGGGCTTGAGGCTGTTTCTCAGACTTGAGGGCCATCAGAAGAATCTGAAGCATGGCTGGCTGCCTTCCTTCATCCCTTTGACTTCTGATCACTTCCCCTCCTCCGCAGTTCTGGCTCAGGAGATTTTAGGTAGAAACCTAGAATCTGCATTTGTCCCACCTTCCAGCTGCTGTTGCCCATGCTTGGAGAGTCGGTCCTGAGAGAGCCTGGGTGTAGACCCATACGAATGACAAAACCAAAACCAGCCTGGAAGGTTTGTTTCAGTTGCATTATGACCAAGCTTCTGGACTTCCGAGACTATGTTCTATTACTAAGGGCAAAGATGCTAAAGCCACTCCACTCCTGACCACGGGGCGTGTCCCTCTCTTCCTTTTGAATAGTGTACTGCTTTTCACACAGAGCAATTGTGTCCATTTATGTAATAAGCCAGGCTTGGCTTACAACGAAACAAAGAAATGCTTTAGGCAGCGATTGAAGACTACCCATATCTCTACACGATGTTCAAAGAAAATATCGTCTAAAAATCAACAAAGCAAACCTCCCCTGGGAGTGTCGCTGAGGAATTAATTAGCACGTTAGAAGCTTCTAGAAAGCATCTCAACTCCCTTCCCATCCTAGGCGTCACCTAAGCCTGTGCTTCCATCGAGGTCCTTGGACAAATGCTGTCAGACACTGGCCTACACCGCATGCTAATCTTTACTCAAGTTCGCCTTTCCCGGGTTCTCTCTACTCTCGACATGGCACCTTATTTTGGATAGGTGCTCAGTGTGGTGGGATTTATCACTTCACTCAAGATTCCCCAAACTTCCTCAGGCAAACACTAGAATAACCTGGTCATTTAATTTCCAAGTTTCCTGGACCTTACCCCTCTCCCTACTGAGCCAAAATCTTTGAGTGAAGGTGCAGGTGCCTGGTAATTTTAGCAAGTCACCCGGTGATGTCTACAAGGCAGGTTTAGAAAAGACCTTGACTGATGATCTTTATACTATCCAATATCAATGTCACCAGTGTTTCTCTCAAAGATTTCCTTGTTTCCCCTAAAGCAGTGTGGGTCTCAGCCTTTCTAAAGCTATGAACCTTTAATACAATTTCTATATTAAATTTTATTTAATATTAATATTAATTATATTATACAGTTATATAATATTCATATAAAATAATAGAAATATAATATATAATTTTATATAATTAATATTAACATGAATAAAATTTAAAATTTAAATGTAATGTTATATTATAACATTACATTCTGAGAGAAACTGGACCTTACCTCTTCATCAAGGAGCAGTATTTATATGGTTAAGGACATTTGTCCAGTTATAGAATCTGAATATACAGCCTTGGATACGCCCTATGTTCACTTTGGTTCTTAACAACGGGAAGAATTATCCGGGCATATTTGATCGTGACATACTCGGGGTGAACATGAGTCTTAGAGACTTGACAGCATCAGGAGAAGGCCAGCCTCGCCCAAAAGAAGCACGGTGTGTCATCACGTCTCACAGTGACAACAAAGTCCCTTTCAGATGCAGCTTCTCATCAGAGCACATGTGACCCATGCTGGTCTGCTCCCCCCACGCTAGACCATCTCGGTTCCCACAGTCGTGGTCTCTCATGGTTTGATTGAGCTGAGCTCTTTTACACACCCGTCCCCCCAGGCTCCAGAGGACAAATGCTAGAGTGAGAATTTCTCACCACGCGTCCAGTTGGTGGCCACCGAGGCAGAGGTAGGAACAGAGATGCATTTTTCCCAAAGACCACCCGGGGATGCTTCACCCCATTCCCAAACCTGATGAGAAGGGAATAAACCAGAGTCTGTGTCAACTTTGACTTCCTGGTTCTGAGGATCAGATGCTTTGACTCATTTTTGAATCCTTGTCACGGTGGTTCTTGGATGAACGCTTGCCCTTTCTGACGCAACACTCGTTTGTGCGCATGGGGGGGGGGGGGAGAAAGGAATTCCCACCAGTTTGTTGACTAAAATCTAGAAGTATGAATCAAGCAGAGACCTGATCACCGCCGTCTTTTTTTTTGATTTTTAATATTTTTATTACATATTTTCCTCAATTACATTTCCAATGCTATCCCAAAAGTCCCCCATAGCGCCCCCCACTTCCCTACCCACCCATTCCCATTCTTTTGGCCCTGGCATTCCCCTATATTGGGGCATATAAAGTTTGCAAGTCCAATGGGCCTCTCTTTCCATTGATGGCCGACTAGGCCATCTTTCGATACATATGCAGCTAGAGACAAGAGCTCCGGGGTTCTGGTTAGTACATCATGTTGTTCCAACAATAGGGTTGCAGATCCTTTTAGCTCCTTGGGTACTTTCTCTAGCTTCTCCATTGGGAGTCCTGTGATACATCCAATAGCTGACTGTGAACATCCACTCCTGTGTTTGCTAGGCCCCGGCATCGTCTCACAAGAGACAGCTATATTTGGGTCCTTTCAGCAAAATCTTGCTAGTGTATGCAATGGTGTCAGCGTTTAGAAGCTGATTATGGGATGGATCCCTGGATACGGCAGTCTCTAAATGGTCCATCCTTTCATCACAGCTACGAACTTTGTCTCTGTAACTCCTTCCCTGGGTGTTTTGTTCCCAATTCTAAGAAGGTGCACAGTGTCCACACTTTGGTCTTCATTCTTCTTGAGTTTCATGCGTTTAGCAAATTGTATCTTATATCTTGGGTATCCTAAGTTTTGGGCTAATATCCACTTATCAGTGAATACATATTGTGTGAGTTCTTTTGTGATTGTGTTATTTCACTCAAGATGATGCCCTCCAGGTCCATCCATTTGGCTAGGAATTTCATAAATTCATTCTTTTTAATAGCTGAGTAGTACTCCATTGTGTAAATGTACCATAATTTCTGTATCCATTCCTCTGTTGAGGGACATCTGGGTTCTTTCCACCTTCTGGCTATTATAAATAGGGCTGCTATGAACATAGTGGAGCATGTGTCCTTTTTACCGGTTGGGACATCTTCTGGATATATGCCCAGGAGAGGTATTGCTGGATCCTCCGGTAGTACTATGTCCAATTTTCTGAGGAACCGCCAGACTGATTTCCAGAGTGGTTGTACAAGGTTGCAATCCCACCAACAATGGAGGAGTGTTCCTCTTTCTCCACATCCTCGCCAGCATCTGCTGTCACCTGAATTTTTGATCTTAGCCATTCTGACTGGTGTGAGGTGGAATCTCAGGGTTGTTTTGATTTGCATTTCCCTGATGATTAAGGATGTTGAACATTTTTTCAGGTGTTTCTCTGCCATTCGGTATTCCTCAGGTGAGAATTCTTTGTTCAGTTCTGAGCCCCATTTTTTAATGGGGTTATTTGACTTTCTGGAGTCCACCTTCTTGAGTTCTTTATATATATTGGATATTAGTCCCTTATCTGATTTAGGATAGGTGAAGATCCTTTCCCAATCTGTTGGTGGTTTTTTTGTCTTATTGATGGTGTCTTTAGCCTTGCAGAAGCTTTGTAGTTTCATGAGGTCCCACTTGTCAATTCTCGATCTTACAGCACAAGCCATTACTGTTCTATTCAGGAATTTTTCCCCTGTGCCCATATCTTCAAGGCTTTTCCCCACTTTCTCCTCTATAAGTTTCAGTGTCTCTGGTTTTATGTGAAGTTCCTTGATCCACTTAGACTTGACCTTAGTACAAGGAGATAGGAATGGATCGATTCGCATTCTTCTACATGTTAACAACCAGTTGTGCCAGCACCATTTGTTGAAAATGCTGTCTTTCTTCCACTGGATGTTTTTAGCTCCCTTGTCGAAGATCAAGTGTCCATAGGTGTGTGGGTTCATTTCTGGGTCTTCAATTCTATTCCATTGGTCTATTTGTCTGTCACTATACCAGTACCATGCAGTTTTTAATCACAATTGCTCTGTAGTAGAGCTTTAGGTCCAGCATGGTGATTCCACCAGAGGTTCTTTTATCCTTGAGAAGAGTTTTTGCTATCCTAGGTTTTTTGTTATTCCAGATGAATTTGCAGATTGCACTTTCTAATTCGTTGAAGAATTGATTTGGAATTTTGATGGGGATTGCATTGAATCTGTAGATTGCTTTTGGCAAGATAGCCATTTTTACAATGTTGATCCTGCCAATCCATGAGCATGGGATGATCACCGCCGTCTTAGTTAGGGTTTCTATTGCTGTGAACAGACACCAAGATCAAGGCGAATCTTATAAAGGGCAGCATTTACTTGGGGCTGGCTTACAGGTTCAGAGGTTCAGTTCATTATCATCATGGCGGGAAGCATGGAAATATGCAGGCCGACATAGTGCTGGAGGAGCTGAGCGTTCTACAACTTGATTCAAAGGTAACCAGGAGGAGACTCGCTTCCATAGCAGTCAAGCAGTCTCTTTGGCACTGGGTGGAGCTTGCGCACCAGGAGCCCTGAAAATCCTGCCTACAGAGTGATGTACTTCCTTCAAGGCCACACCTCCAAACAATGCCCCTTCCCGTGGGTGAAGCATTTTTAAACCGCCACAACCATTCAATATCCATTTATTTCATTCCATCCTAAGTGCCAGACTCTGCCTGTGAGCAAGCCAAATGAAAGACGAGCAGTGTCAGACAAGACAAATGAGAAAGACCTGCTGGAGAATGGAGGTGACTCAGCCAGACTCCATCCCTGGGCTTCGGGATAATGACACAATTCTCAGTCACCAACGCCCAAGACAGGAGACTGGGCTGCGCTCAGGTTGATCCCTACATTGTTGGCTTGGTAGAAAATATTTAAGATCATCCAGTGGCATAATTTTTAAAATTCTTTTTCAGCCCTGCTTTAAACAAATTCTTATTGAAAACCTGGTGGCTTTCCGTGACTTTTAGAAAATTACTAAGATGCACACACAGACGGTTCTTGGAAACCCTCAGCCTTGGGCCAGTGGTTGTGGTTGAAGAGACTCTAACTCCAGTATGAGGACGATCAGTCTATTGCTTCCTCTCCCAGTTATAGATGAGAAGTTCTGTGAACACCGGATTATTCACCGAGGGAGACTCTGGCAAAAGGTCCTTTCTAGTCTATAGCCTTAGGTCTGCATATGTCTGTTAATTCAGCCATTGAGAGGTTGAAAATATATTTTAATTACACTGATTTAATTATGCAGATTTTTGTCATTGTTCCCGTAACAATACAGTTTAACAATTATTTAGAAAGTAGCCTCATGACTTTGTATGTTACTCGTTGTCTAGAGACGATTTAAAATGCGGCAAAGGGGTCTGGAGAGATAGCTCAATGGCTAAGGGAGCTTGAGGAGCCAAGTTTCATTCCTGGAACCCATGTCAGAAAGTTCACGATTCCAGGTTATGAATCCGTCACCCTCTTTTGCACTTTACACATACATGTGCACATGTGATACCTATGAACACACACACATGCACGCACGCGCACACACACACATCCTTGCAGTATAAGGAATAACGTGTACAGGTTATACACAAACCCTTACCACTGCCTATACAAGACTGCAGCATCCTCTGATACAAGTATGCATGTGCCCTGAAATCAGTCTGCATGGGTACCGAGAGATGACTGTAATTACATCCCATTCGCACAGATTCAGCATCTCTGTTCACCCAAATGCTTGAAAACAAGAAAAGGGAGCTGTAAAACTGCACCGATGCGCCCCCTAGTGGTTGCATTCGGTTAATTACCTGTCTCGTGTAGCTCTACAAAAAATATATATATTTAATCTAGGAGCGTCCTGGATCCACTGTTCACCAACACATCTGAGGCAAAGGGAATTTGATGGGGTTGACAAGTTGGCAGATGTTTAGGCTTCTCCTGCTACCCATGGTGAGAATGCATTACTTACTTGCATTATCTGACCCCATGTCCAACTCCAGTACTGCTTAGAGGCAGGGATGACCGAAGCTGCAAAGACATGTTAATATGTTGAATCAAAAACTAACATTTTTCTTCATTTTTTTTCTGGCACGTTGCATATTGTTACCTGGAGTAATTTGCAGCTCCTGAGAGAGGATGCTTTTACTGGCCACTTCTGACAAATTGTATTTATTCATTTGATTTTATTCTGCTATTAATAAAACTGACATTTGAAGTTGACTGTACTTGGTAATGTAAGTCTGCCTTTACAAGCATTCAGGCGTCGTTCATGATTCTGCTTCCAGGAACCCATCTATATATATGTAGCAAATTTTGTAGCTCCGAGTAGCCTGCTGTTCTCTGTCAATCACCGTATGTATCTTTTAATTAAGTAGAAAAGAGCTCTTAAAAGCACACATAAGCCCAGGAAACTCTATTTCTGGCTGACAGCAACATCTCCTCATTTGCTAGCAAGAGCACAGATTGACAGAATAGACTAGATCAAGAAAATTGATCGTTATTCATACGCTGGATGGAGTCAATATATGTAAATCCATCCCCCAGTGCAGGCAGGCAGGGCGAAGCTCGCCTTGCAGAAACCTTCCACTTCCAAGCTGACTACTCATCCACATACCAGCCTGCTCCCTTAATGCAGCGAGATTCTAGTTCTTTTCCTCCTCGGGAAAGCTCTTTTGTATTCATAACAACTGCAGTTTGAATGTGGTTTGGAGAAGAGAAACTATTTACACGCTGCCATCTCTCGAGTCAATACAATTTGCAGTAAATACAGTTTAGGTTAGAGCCATGATATGGATGCTGTGGGAATTTCTTTGTGATTTTTTTTTTTACCACGAATTTTTTTTGAACTGTTTTAAATGTTCTCTGCTTTCAAGTCTGTGTCTTTAAAGTGAATGGTTTCACAGAGCTGTTGTGAGGATCAAGTGAAATAATAGATTTGAAAGAGGCTTTGAAAAAATTAAAAGCATTATGCAAATGGAATATTTTTTTTGTCTCAAGGTCCTTTTACTTAAGGGCAAAGCTTCCTAGATATTTGAAAGCCCGTTTCAATCTTGATTTAAAATAGTTAAAGATTCACAGTGCCTGAAACAGACGACTTAGCTGTATGAAATACAAATTATGTATTTAGATATCCCTTAATGTCTTCTCAGAGAGGAACAGTTGTGAGCTTCACAGTATCAAACAAGAGTCATGTTTCTACTCTCAGGAGAAAGATTCAACACATGTGAATCTGTGTCTTTCAAGAGCTCTCTGAACATTGCCACCTTTGCTTTTCAGATGAGGGAACATGAGTGAGACTGAAGCCAGTAATATTTGGGGGGTCGAAAATTGTAGGAAGAGTAGATCATGATGTATATGTTTATGTATGTGTATATCTGTGTCTGTATATATACATGTGCATATATATGTATGTGTGTGTAGGGTAATGTATATACATATAGTGATATATATACATGTAAATACATATATATTTATACACATACATGTATATGTACATGTAATGTATATGTAATATGTAAATGTATGGAAAATATGAAGTTGCTTTCCAGATGTTATGTATGTGTGTGTGTGTGTGTGTGTGTGTGTGTGTGTGTGTGTATACACCACTATCCAGGTGAGCTGACATTCATGATGCCAGGGAAACCCTTTTGCAAACTCTGGATGCAGGAAGACAACCAATTGTAGATACTCAACAGCTCCTCAGAAGTGCCCAGCATAAGTTGCTAGTTCATTTACACCCAAGCAAGTCATATTACACACACGCACATGCACACGTATACGCACATGCACACACACACACACACACACGCACACGCACACGCACACGCACACACACACACACACACACACAGTGTATTGCTCATCCTAGAGGGAGCAAATGTGTCACTCACCTACAGAAAGTGGCCAGAGATGACTTCAGGGACAAAGTTATCTGTCAGAGTAAAGAAGTCTGTGGAGGGCCTGTCTCTTAGTTCTTGATCTTTTAAAAACAAAAACAAAAACAAAAACAAAAGCAAAAGGTGCTTTCCTGTCCCCCTCTCTTTCCCAGGTATGGTTACTGTTTCCCGCTCTACCTGAACTATCCCCCATGTGGCATTCTCATCACCTCAACTAAACCTCAGGAGAAGGCTTCCCAGCGTCTATTGCAACCTCTTCCACTGCCCTAAAGTTGCTTTCCAGAAACTTCTGACCACCAACGCAGAAAGATGTGCTCTCATTTGTAGCCTGCATTTGTCTCTTTGTAATCCTGACTGTTGAACACTCAGCTCCTTAAGATCTCATCCTTCCCCTTGGGTGGCCTCTATCTAGGCAGACAGGTCCCCAAGCTGTCCTCCAGGACAAACCTTTTCAGTATACCTCTGGTGTGTTTTCTTATTATCTAGTGGCCTTAGCTCTCCAAACCGTAATTCAACCCCAAACTCTGGTCACCCCATTCCCACAGGACAGAAACTTTGCTTAACCTTTAAGCTCTCGCTTCAGTGAGGACACACTTCCCATTGCCAGCTATTTGGTTATCCTAACATGCATGTTCTATGTGAATGGCATGGCCGCTTGGTAATCCTCTAAGAATTGCTTTATAATGCCATTAACATGCTTCCCTATGTCCTTCCAAATTAGATATTTCTGTGCATACGATCATGCATCTATGAATTCATGGAATTAAATGTATTTAATATGATTGAATCAATGGCTGTATCCTGTCTGAGATAATTACATCATCCATCACGAGGAGCTACTGCATGCTGTCTCCTGTGTCACTTTGACATAACCTCCCCCATCTTTGATAGTGCCCTTGTTCTGTGATATGTTACAGACTCAAAATAGAAACTGCTCAAGTATTCAAGACTAGAATCTGCTGGTTGGGCATGATTGTTTTGGGTAACTTGGACACTTGTCCAAGCCTTTCTAAACCTAAGGAAAACTGGAAATCAGCAGTCTTAATGCATTTTCTATGGCAGTAACAAAATACCGTAGGGTTGGTAAACTGTTCAGCAACCTCTGCCTAAGGAGTGGTGCCGCTCACAATAGGCCGGGGTCTTCTCATCTCAATAATACACAGACTGTTTCCTACAGAGAGGCCTATAGGCCAACCTGATCTTGATAATTCCCCATTCAAATTCTATTGTCAGGTGACTTTAAGTTATGCCAAGTTAACATTTAAAATTAAGCACTGCAATACATCACTAAAAAGAGCAACGATGTACATTTGGGTCATGATTCTGATAGCTGGTGCCAAACACTTGGGCAACAAGATCCGTGTAAAGACAACTGGGCAGTTTCATAGCATTCAGAGAGACAGAAGGAGAATAAATCTCAGGCAAAAAGGACAAGAACATGGCTGTATTTTATTTTATGACAACCCACTGCTGTGAGAAGCAGGGCTCTTCAAGAACTATGGCAATCCCTTTTGAGGGTTGCATCCCCAATAGCATCCACACCTTCTGCTAGACCTCATCTCTTTAAGTCTCATCACCCCCATATCCAGCTTTAAGCACTTCCTTCAAGCAATTGAACTTAACTTTTGAACTGTATCCAGTCAGAGTGCAGGCTTCATGCAGCCATCCCATCCCACATTCTCCTCCTCCTCCTCCTCCTCCTCCTCCTCCTCCTCCTCCTCCTCCTCCTCCTCCTCCTCCTTCTCCTTCTTCTCCCTCCCCCCTCTCTGTATGTGTAGGGGGAATTTATGTGCATGCCTGTGTCAGTGCATGTGTGTCTACCTGTATATAAAGGTCAAAGGATGACATTAGGGTCCATGCCTTGGACACCACCATCCGTTGAAAGGCAGCATCCTCCAGTGCCCTGAGTCACTGATTCAGCAAGGCTGGCTGACTGCTAAACCCCAGGAATCTGTCTGTCTCACCCTCCCCATCACTGGAAGCACAAGCAAGCACCACCAGCCTTCTTCAGATTGGCTTGTTGGGTTTCAGGGATTGAACTCAGGTCTCGGTGCTCACACAGCAAGCTTTCCTGAATGAATTCTCTCCCCAGTATAATTACTTATCTATATTGCCAGATCATGTACACAGTACACATTGGGTTATGTCCCTTACAGTTATTTCTTGTCTTTCATTGTACAAGGAAATTGATATTTAATTCCACCCGTGCCTAAGGGAAATGTGGCTGTTGGAAACCCTTCTTTACATTCTGGGATGTTTCTCTCACTTTCAATCTATTATGGGCTAATACTTTTGTAAAACATGAAGAAAATAAATGACTAGTGAAATGATTCATGAACTTGGATGTTCCAGCCATGTCAAGATGCCGTGTAAGTCTCAGAATGGTTGTACTTACGTGCTGTTTCTTCCCACTGTGTCTGGTAAAAAGCACACATGAGAAAGATATTGTGTGTGTGTGTGTGTGTGTGTGTGCACGTGTGTGTGTGTGAGTGTGACACACACAGACACATGTGCTTCTGCATGCACTCAATGTTCATGGAGGCCATTAGAGAGCATAAAAGCTCCTGGAACTGAAGTCACAGGCAGTGGTCAGCTACACAAGCTAGATGCTGGGAACCAAATTCCCTCTGCCAGACCAGCAAGTGCTCTTAAGCGCTGACCCATCTCCCCAGCATCTTTCTCTATGTTCTCCCACATTGGCATCAATTGACGACAGGCTATTTGTTATTAACAGTCAGTTTGGCTGAACAAGAGATTTGAGGATCACGTTTTATTTCCATGGCTATTTTAAAATACTAATAAAATATTCTTTGATCACACAAAGTGCTGCTGTTGAAAGTTCTGCTGGCTGTCTCACTTTTTTCTGTGGGCCTTTTTACCAGTCAGTCTGAATGATGCTTTCTTTAAAAGAAGTGTGTGCGTGTGTGTGTGTGTGTGTGTGTGTGTGTGTGTGTGTGTGTGTGTGTGTGTAATTCAGCTGGGGCTTGAGAATTGGTTCAGTAGTTGAGAGCATTCACTGCTCTTGAAGAAGTTGTGGGTTATGTTCCCAGCACACACATCACAGCTCACACCAATCTTTACGTCTAGCTCCAGGGATCCAGCATCCTCTTCTGGCTTCTGAGAGTACTGAGCACACTTGTGGTACACAGAAACTCACACAGGCAAACACACATACACATTAGATAGATAGATAGATAGATAGATAGATAGATAGATAGATAGATAGATAGATAGATAGATAGATGAATGAGTATATGGATGGATGGATAGGTAGATAGATGGATAGAAAGATAGATGTAGATATAGATAGATGTATGAATATATGTATGTATGTATGATAGATAGATAGATAGATAGATAGATAGATAGATAGATAGATAGATAGATAATTTTAAAGAAACAATGGCTTTGACCATTATAGGTTAATTTTCTAGACCTCTTGATAGGTACTTTCATTTTTGTTCATTTTAGGAGAATTTTCAAATGGTGATTTATATCCAGTAACTAATAGAAATTACTAATTTTTTGTACTTTGGAGACTTTTAACAATTTGATGAAACTACCAGCCCCCATCTCAGCCCCCATCTCAGCCCCCATCTCAGCCCCCATCTCAGCCCCCATCTCAGCCCCCATCTCAGCCCCCATCTCAGCCCCCATCTCAGCCCCCATACTTTTAGATGCACAAGATTGAATGCATGCAATTTCAAAGGAAGCAAGTTATAACGATATGGAATCATAACAATAATTTAAATTTATGATATAACAGCAATCTGCTTTTTTCCCTGTGTATATTTTCATTGTAGTTCATTATTAAGATATTAATATAGTATGGGTTTTGAATAATATGATCTAAATATAGTCAAGTGTAAGCCTACAAAGTGATGAATACAATTGGATTGAATATATTTTTGAAAACTATAATTTGATGCTGGATGACTGTGTGCGTGTGTGTGTGTGTGTGTGTGTGTGTGCATGCTCATTGAACATGTAGGTGTGTGTGTGCATGTTTACGGGAGTGGGATACATGTGCCTGTGCATGGCAACTCAATATGGCTGGAGGTCAATCCAAGGTGTCATTGTACAGAAGTCATCAGCACTGTTCTTTATGATGGTGTCTCTCACTAGCTTGGACCACATCAGGCAGGCTCAGCTTGGTGACCAATGAGACTCAGGAGCCGTCTCTTCCTACTTCCACAGTGCTGCAACTATAGTGTATAAGACACTGTGGCCTGGAAATTGAACCCCTGGCCCTCATGCTTGCATAGCAAGTACTTTCTGATCGAACCATCCCCAACTCTGTATGACCATTTTTGAATCCGATAATCTGACAGGTTGTTTAAGCCTACAGTGTTTAAGTCACATTATTTCAAAATATTCATGATCATTCTGCTGTGTCCCCTCAGGGACTGGGAAATTAAGCTCTGAAATTTAGTCATTGTCATGCATATGAATATGAAATGTGAATTAATGAAAACCCATTGGAAATGTGAGCCAGGGGCTCCTTCAGCATTATCCCCGTCAGGCACAGTGGTATGGGGTAAATTGTCAGAAATCTGCTTTAGCTTGCTAGTAATTTTCTCCTCAGGAATTCCTGGGTGCAGAGCAGGCACGGTGAGACAGAGTCAGGCTTCACACAACTGTGTTTGCTCCTACCACGACTAACCCAGGTTTTCCACAGAGTCCTTGGGATCCTTCAGGAGCTAGACCCAAGCTAATAAACTCAACACGTGCAGATTTCTACACTCTAGCACATAGATGGGTTTGTTTCATTTTGCAGACAAAAATGTGGTCACAGGCTAGACTGTTCTTGGCCAGTAGTCACTTTCTCCCCAACCCATTTCTACATCTGTCTCAAAAACCCATCACTTTCTCAAAATTCTGCCTAGGCCATGCTCTTGAGTTCTCTGAAACTAAAACCAGGCTTTGAAAACTGGGTCACCTAAAAATGAACATTCCCCAAATGATAATGTGCGTACTTTGATTTAAAAAAAAAAAAGATGTGTAATGGTATATGCTTGTCAAACATGGGATAAAATAAATACCTGAGAGATTTCTATTGTGGGGGTGTGGTGTGCATGTGTGTTGTTTATATCAAATCTCTCAAAGTCTTTAATGTGCAAATTTAAATACTCACTGTGCTCCAAAGAGAAACATTGGAGTATTTGTGTTGAAAATATTGTTTGGAAACTTTTTTTTTCAAGAAGAAAAATTAGCACCATAAGGGCCAGGTGATACAAACCTCCAAAGTATACTTATCAATTTTGATATTTATAAACGTTCGTTTGTGGCCTGTACTGTGAATGATTTGAGAGACGTTTTCACAGATTGCTTAAAAGAATGGATGTTCCTCATCCGTTTGGTGGAATTTCCTGCTACAGCTGACTGATCGATGACATCATTCATCTCTAAAGCTTCTCCACTGATTTTTAGTTCAGGCGACTCATGTAAAGATGACGGTCAGGTACCGAAGTCTCCCGTCCTTCTTTTATCAGCCTTACATCTTCTAGTGTTTACTTTATATAACTGGGAACTCCAACCTCAGGGCATAGAGGAATTTGTCACACCTTCTAGGTGAATTTTGCCCTTCACTAGGAAGTAGTGGCTCTCGGGTGGCAGAGAGTGTACTGCCAGGGCACCAGTTGACCGTGATAGGGCTAAGGAGAGCAAGATGTCAGTACGTGAAATGGGAGAAGATGGAGTAAGGAAGGAACAAGGAGGAAAACATACCCTTAGAGGTCAGAGGGTTAAGAGGTAGCAGAGACACGCAGGCTACCCATAAAGGCTTTTCTGGTGGCAGACGAGCCAGAACTCGCCAACCAAAATACAAGAGTGTAGCAAAGTTTTAAAAATTAAAATTAAAAATTTGAAAATGTATCAAAGTGGAAGGACTTCAGTTGGCATTTTTTTCCTTGTTGGTGTGATGAGGTGTCTCTTTCCTCATTGTTGAGATGTGGTTCCTCTCTCCTTGGATTGTCTGTGTCATCCATCAGCATTGGGTAAGACTGCCGGTCTCAGTAATTCTAACAAGTTAAGCCAGGCTTCCTTCTAGGTAAGGATAAGAAGGATGGAAGTGTGCTTCTTGGTCTGAGCGTGCCCAATCACATCGTCTGCCAAATACATGACCATCCTGGTATTTGGGGGCTCATTTCTAAGCACAGAGTTTTGTGTGAATGAGGTTCTGGGGTGTGAATGACCCACTTTTCTATCTTTTCCTCCTGCACACTTTCCATTTTCTTGTGCAGTAGCCGAGGCTAGGCTGGGGTAAAGGTGCCTTCCCTGCCATTCACTGCCTCCTTGTTCCAGTGTCAGGCTCTTGTCCACACTCCTGACTCAGTTTCCACAGGCTGTGCCAGTCTGGTCCTTTCTCCTCTATCCAGCCTCCACACTGGTCCAACCTCTGCTTCTGTTTGCACAGCCTGGACCCTTTCTTTGAATCGAGGGACAGCAGTGCATGATGGGAATGCTTCCCTGGCCACTTCACCTGCCTCAGGCTGTGTGAGAGAATACTGTGGCAGGATGCTTTGAGGCAGAGCTATTCCTACTCTGGCTTATTTACATTTTCTTTAGTTCTTTCTCTTAGAAGAATAGAATCTATAATTAATTTGTTCCAATGAATTTCATCTGCTTTTAAACAGATGTGGCTCTTAATCCATCACGGTGCCTAGAAGTCCTTTATAGTTTATATATATATATCTTCAAAATATAGAAAAGATTTAAGGAAAGATTTAAAACTATATACGCTCTCTGGATATAACCAATATTTGTTTTCTGTTCATTTCCTCTCAGATCTTATGTTTTAAATATTTTATTTAGTGGTGGTAATACAGAATGTTAAAAAAATTCAAATGTCGGGCTGGTGAGATGGCTCAGTGGGTAAGAGCACCCGACTGCTCTTCCGAAGGTCCAGAGTTCAAATCCCAGCAACCACATGGTGGCTCACAACCATCCGTAATGAGATCTGGAGCCCTCTTCTGGAGTGTCTGAAGATAGCTACAGTGTACTTACATATAATAAATAAATAAATCTTTAAAAAAAATTCAAATGTCAAGTTCAAACCTATTTTCAAATTTATAAATTTTATACCATAAATAAAACATGTTACTAATGCTTTATTGTGATGTGTTTAGTCAAGTGATACTGTACACATTTTCAGCTCTTGCAATCACTGTGTTCTTATGCATACCTCAGGGGCTCCATGCTGTCTGCAGAAGCCATTGCCGAAGGGCAGACCAACACATTCCATTGCCTTTCTCCAGTGTCAAATCCCCTTCCGTCCTCAGTCGTGATGACTACTGAATGTACTGTTTCCTTCAGCGTTTACTACTGCTTGATGTTTGAAACCATAAGAAAAACAAGGGTTGATTGGTGCTTAAGCCAACAAACTTGGCATCATTACATAAGCAGACCTCACTCACTTTCATTTGTCCCTTTCAGGATTTCCTCCAGAATGTTAGATGCAGCCCACAGTCAGATAGGGTTAAGAACAGTCCGTCATCTGCTGTAAATGGTTGTCTTATTGTTTTCCTGTTGCTGGATGCTGTGTGTGTATGTCTTTTGTCATTAGGAGTGGCACTGCAGTTGTTGGCAGTGGAGAGCGTAGGCATGCCCACTGTGAGATCTGCTGAATGTCACCATTTTCATTTCGAAAGAAGCTGTCTTCCACACATCTTCATACACAAGATGCGAGACAACCCTTACAGGCAGAGCCGAACTCAAATTCTTCTCCCCTCGTATGGATCTGAAAAGCCTATCATGGTGGTCTTATTTTGAATATCTATGAAAGTAGAAATGAAGGTGTTTTCATCTTTAATTTGAGAGTCCAGTCTTGCTTCTGTGATGTGTCCATTGGCATCGCCCAAATATCTGGGACTTTAGAATACCCATTGTCTTCTTAATAAAGTAATACATATTCAAGTGTGGAAAAAAACCTACATTTCTAGGAAAAAGACTGACCTAAAACCTCACCACTTCCCGGTTAAATAACATTAACACCTAGTTGTGTTTTCTCCACAATGTTTCGGTGTCTAGCATTGCTTTATTCAGTTTAAGGATGAGGAATCTGTGAAGAGATGCTCAGTGACAGAATTCTCCAGTGGGCTGGTTGTGACCTTCCCACATTAAATCTCAATGACTGCAATTATCCGAGACACAGACCCACCGTTGCTTAACTCTTCGGCATCAATAATGATAGCTAGAATATAGTTCTTTGAAACTTTTACTTGTTATGTAGCCCAAAAGCAAGACCCTAGTTGAATCTCCTTTGTTTGTTTATTTGTTTGTTTTCTGTCTACCAGAAAACCCAGAGGGCCAAACAGGCAGATGTGAGAACTGGGCACGGCCACAAGACCCTTTAGGATTTTGAATTACAATATTCAATTGATTATTGACATAAGTACACTTAACAGGTACAGAGCCTAGGATTCCTCCTTTTGATTCTTGTGTTTTATTCCTTGGGTGTTTCTCGACCATTTCACATCCTACTTAAATAGCAAAGAGATCGCATTGGTAAGAAGTTTCCAAATCTCAGAACAATGAGGAGGAGGAAGTTTTCTAGTACTGTCATATGTGAAATAAAATCCGTTTTGTTTTTGTTTTTGTTTTGTTTTTTACATCTTGGGTTACAAACTTTCCACCTCCCAAGTAAAGATTTTCCTCAAATGGTTGCATTTGCTCTTACAGAAGGATGATTGATATTTTTATTAATCATTTCATACATTTATATCTCAAATGATATTCCCTTTCCCAACTACCCCTCCACAACCCTCCTCCCATCCCATCAGCCCTCCCCCCCTTCCCCTTTGCCTCTATGAGGGTGCTTCCCCACCCTACCCACCCACTCCTGCCCCAGCTGCTCCCATCATCATCCCCCTACCATGATCCATCTTTCCAAGGCAATATTTTTCCTTCTGCACTGGGAAACACAGGGTTTGATTTTATTCTTCTAATTCAAACATTTTGAGCAGCCATGTTCAAGGAGGTGTCTCTGCTCAGGTCAGCAGCAAGTGATGTATCCTCTGCTCTGGGTACTTACGGGTTCTTGTGGCTCGGGGACACAGCCCTTTCCTTAGTGATATGGGCTTTGATGATCATTTCTCTACAGTTGCTGTGGCCTCCTCCTCTGAAACATGGGAGTCGTCAGGGTCCCTCTCCACCCTCTGCCCTTACAATAGCATCTTTCTTTCTCTGTCTTCATCATTTTCTCATAATTTTCTATTGATTCTTTGTGAATTTCATATTATGAAGCCCAATCCCACTCTTTTCCCGGTCCTTCCATACCCACCCTTCATTCAGCCTTGTAACCTCCCCGAAAAAGAAAATAAGTTAAAAAAAAAATACTCTTGCCTTGGAAGCTGCTGTGTGTCCCGCAGTATGCCCTTTTGCCCAAACAGCTTGACTTGCAAATGCTCATTGCAATGAGTCATTGGTATGGTTCGAGTTCTCTGGCTTCTGCTACACCATCAATGCTGGACTCCTCTCGGACATTCTGCTGCTACCCTGAGTCACGGAGATCCTGCAGCGTTGGATCTGATGAACCAGCTCTTTTACGCACTCCAGCAGCTCATAGGTAGGATGTTGCTGTGAGCCAGCTCAAAGCCCTGTTTCTGGGCCTGGGGAGTAGCTGAGTTAGTCAGCCCGGCAGCTCTCCCATGCTCATCCCATCAGGGCCAGCTCTCCTGCACATACAGCACCAGGTCCAGTATCCCCTGGGCCGGATCTCTCATGTCCATGGTCACTGCCTACACCGTCAATCTCAACATGGCCTCAGGCAACAGCCCAAACAACAATTATGTTCACACGGCCTTTGGTGATAACAAAGACCATGGACAAGGATACAGACCCCTGCTGGGGCAGGGCCACTGATCTAGAAATGGCGTTCAGCAGTAGCACAGTCTCATGGCCTCAGGTGGTAGCTCAGACCTCTTCAGTCAAGCTGCTTCTTAACACAGTCTCCAGTGTCTAAGTATTCTCTAAGTGTTCCATTTCTCTTTCTCTTCCATCTCCCCACCCCATCCTTGATCCTCCGGCTGCCTTCCACCCTGCCTGTCATACAATGGTAGGCTGGGCCTGTGGCATCTACCTCTGTTTCTATCTCTTTCTCTTATATATATATTTTAAAGCATTCCAGCGCTGGCCCAGTGCAACATGCGTTTGGGTTTCTTCGGTGTCTGTTCTGTTTCTATTGGTTTTGCTGTTGCCGTTCCATTGCTGACGTTCTTAGAGCCTTCCTAATGCTGAGACTGTTCGATAGTCCCTCACGTTGTAGTGACCCACAACTGTACAGTTATGTCACTGCTATCTCATAGCTATAATTTTGTTACTTTTATGAGCTGTAATATAAATACCTGATATGCAGAATATTTGATATGCAGACTTCAAAGGGATTGAGACCCACAGGTCAAGAAATGCAGCCTTAGAGTCTTTTCCTAACCCAAGGATTGTATGCCTTTCATTATTGTCAACTGTCGCTCTATGTTACAGATCTAACTACACCTAGGGTCTTGAGTTCCACTACTGATGATGCAAATTTCTGGGCTTTTCTGTGGACCAGAACACATCATCTTCTGCCCTCTGGTCCTTCTATGTATCTAGACCAATCATCTCTTCTCTTGGTTTGTCAATCAATGTGTTTAACCTCTCCATTCCTGTTTGTTTGCTTGTTTATTTATTTATTTTTATTTTTACTCTTTGACCAGTAAGAAAATACTTCTATTGATTTTTTTACTTATAAAATATGTAAATTTCCCTCAGTCCTTTTCTCTGTGCATACAGTTTGACTTCTCTCTTCCTAACTCAACTACAGTACTCGAAACAGTAACTCCGTGTGTCTTTTAGACTTTCATCCGCACTCTTCCTCCTGTCTAAAAAGGAAACTCTTCCATTTTCCACTGTGCAGATCTTGGATGTTTTTACAACTGAATCTCTATAAATGACTGGACTATTTTAAATGTTTATTTGATGCTTTTCAAGTAAAAAAATTCTCTCACCAGTGAAATATAATATATAATATAATATATATTTTAAAATAACATTTTAAAATATTCTCCAGTGGGCTGGCTGGAGAAAATTATAAAATTTTCTCAGCAGTGTAATATAATATGTAATATAGTATATAACATATGATGGATGGTATGTGATATGACATATGATAAACATAACATATAGCATATAACATACAAAATATAATATATAGCTTAACATGATATCTATTTACATAATATATAAATAAAATACCTTACTTCAATAACAAAAGGCTCACATTAAGTAGTTTCCAAGTCTTAGAACTTTCTATATGTCCTGGAATGCAGACGAGAGGGTTTGGTGTTCCATGTCAGTCTCTCTCACTTAACCTCAAATCCTCCTTCAAGATGTAGATGTGCTTCCTGGGAAAATTTACTAATAATATGATGATGCTTTAACGGTTCATAATAATGCGATGATACTTTAACGTTTCATAATAATACGATGATACTTTAACCGTTGTTTTTTCAGCCTTATGAGGGAAATACAGATGAGCAGCTATATTTTCATTTCTGCCCCTCAGTTAGGTCTCTGAAAATCTCCTTGACATGCCTCTGAAGACCTGGTGTTTATCAGGTTTTTTTTTTTTTTTTTTTTTTTTTTGTGGCAATCAACCATTTGGAAATTGACTTGGGCTCATTGAAGCCTTAAGGTAGACTGAAAAGTATCAGAAGCTCAGGAGTTGATAGGCAACCCAGAGACCAACTTCAAAAGACACAGAAGAAAAAATTGGCCTCCTGGAAGCCTGGAATCAATGGTACAGCCACTTCCAGAAAAACCACAGCAAGAACAATGTGGCCACCTCCAGGGTGGTTAAACCACAACAGATATGGCAATGTCTGCTTGTTAGTTTACCTAGGCGTCAACTCCAGAGAGAAAACATGGGTCCCATTGGCTTCAGACCACGTCTGCTAGGACCATCAGAGTTCTTAATTAGAATCACCCTCCCCCCACCCCCAGCACAGCATGCAAAGAGTCTTTGAGAACCAATGTACTGACAAAGGCTAACAGACCCTGAGGAACCCACATCCTAAGAATGTCAGCTGCAGGTGAACATTAGCCTGAGCCTTCGGAGGTTATCTTGCCATTCCCAGTATTCTCATCACTGATGTGCCTTAAATGTGTTCATAAGCTCAGTGGCCTCTCTGTGAGAGCTCACATCTGAGCAGGCAAGAACTTTGTAAATCAGACAAAATCAGGAGTCAAAATGCGCCAGCTTAATGCACTTACTATTGTGGTCTTGAACAAATGATTTACATTTTCTGAGCCTTTATTTTCCTAATGGATACAGGAATTTTTCAAGACTTTAGTGAGAATGCAGTGTTCTTAAAGGCTTCACAAGTGATAGATTATTCATCATTATGGCTATGGAAATTGTATTGGCATTATACATAGAATAATTCATATTAACTTGTTATTCTCCAGCTCAACTCCAAGTAGCATCTCTAACCTATTCTCTCATACTGTCAGCCATAGGCAAAGAGGAGAAGCAATGCTCTCAGTTTCTCCAGTCTTTATGCCAGTTGAGTGAGAAGCTAGTGAGGTCCTACCCAGTCAGTCTGTAGAAGGGACATTGTCTATCCCTAAGGAAACTTAGCAAAAGCGAGCAACTGACTCAAACCAAAGCAGTTGCAGGCATAGCACAGACTGACCTGCTCACAGAGCATTTGATAGAGTCCGTCTAGGTTAGATTAGATTGTATATAGCAGATGGGGCATCAAAGTATACTGCATAGGCATGCATGGTTTGGGGCTTGGTTTTGTTTGTTTTTTTTAGCCCATGGAGGACATTTCAAAGAGCAGTTCTACTCTTTGAGAAACATAGGATGAGTTGTTACATGTGCATTGTCACCTGGAATGGAACAGGCAGAGGACAGGCTGTAGTGCTGGATCAATGAGCTCTGGAACCACATGGCCTTGACACTCAGCTGTCAATCAAAGGCAAAGCAGCTCTGCATTAAGATATGATCATGTCTCCACTCAGCTTTCTCATACCCTGTTGTTCTTCTGTCTCCTGGGATGGAGCCCTGTACTAAAATCTGAATTGCTGCTCTGTCTCCAAGCCATCCCAAAGAACCGAAAAACAACAAAGCTTGGAGACCAAGTTATCTTCCCTCCCGCCCTCCCACTACTATTTTACTTAAACTTTATTGAGGTGTATATTAGGACAAGCAGTTGGGTCTACTGAGTTCTTAACCTGAAGTTTTGTCATATGGGTAACCACCTGTGCCATGCACAAGCAGATGAAGAAGTCACTCCCTCTGTACCGTACATGCAGAGTGAATTCTCAATACTTGTTGACGATTCATCAGGGCCTGGGTCATGTTTCTAACTGTGCATCCATGGGCAGAGCTAGATTCACAGAGTACATGGAGTACAAAAGACTCTGTGGTTTAGGCTGCTGGACTCAGCTTCTGACAAAGCTACCTGCTTCACAGCACAGAAAGGCTAAGTCCTGTAGAAGACCCCTGCTGTCCCAGAAAGGAATTAGATGCCTCCAGTCAGTCCACCAAAGCTTGCTTTTCAGGGGTGTATCTCCTCAGGTATAAAATTAACTCACTGAAATGAGTCCTTTGTATCTTTATCTAAATATGCTTTAGGGGAAGCTGTGTGTTTTTGTTGTCATCGGTAGGTAATATTTGCCTTGCCTGGCACATTTGTGCATGTTGATAATAGCTGATATTTCTTTTTACTGAATATTAATAACATCAATCTATTAGTTGACACACACCACATTGCACCAAACTTTAGGCCCCATAAACATGTGAGCTGTTCTAATCAAAGCATTTTCTCAAGTTAGAATTATAACATTCACTATGTTGGTGAAGCAGCAGAGGCTTAGAGCAGTTGTTAGGTACAACGCAGCTCTCAACAGCAGTGAGTAACAGAAGTAGACTCTACTGACAGTGGTTGTGTCCATCACTCTCTACTCCTCAACCACCCAGCATTGTCTCTATGGTGACTGCTCTCTAAGTCTGAGTATTATGCTTATGCCAGTATGTCATGGCGTTTTTATAGACTTTTTCCCACTGTCCAACAGAAAACACTGCCTGCTCTTTTCCATGTGTGTGACACACACATGTTACAGTTCACGCCTACTAACACATGACCTAACTTAACCTCAGAAACTTGCATTCTAAGAAATCCAGAGTAAGAATGAAACGCCTCACTTACATGTCATTTGGCAGATGGGGAAACGGAGGCACAATGATAGAACTAATGGCTGTCACTAGAGGACACTGTTCAAACATACTGTGGGTCTGCTTGCTCAGGGAAGGGTCCATAGGTACTTAGAGAGCGCATGGACTGTGGATGCAAACAACTCGGGGTTCAGATCATGACTCCCCCTTGGTGATGTGAACAAGGGTAGGGTTTCTTCATTTCTCGGGGACTTCATTTGCAAAATGCAATTGACATTATCTACCTTGCAGTAAGAGCAATGGCTGCTGGAAATGGATATGACAAAACCATTGGAGGTGCCTGGCACAGAAATGTTATTCAAAGTGGTAGCTTTCCTGTATTTATTCCCTAAAGCACACAGCATCATTAGTCCTTTTCTTAGTATCCCATATTGTACTGGTTTGGCCTGATGCTGCTTGTATTCTAATGCTAATTTGTGTTCCCAAAACTGGTTGCCCCAGACTGTCCATACACAGACTAGACACTAGCTAAGGGGGCCACACACACACACACACACACACACACACACACACACACACACACACACAGTTCATTGTGATTGGCAAATAAAGATGCCAACAGCCAATCACTGAGCTGAAGAGATAGGGGTGGGATTTAGGTTTCCTGAGCTTGGGACCAAGAAGAAGAAGGTGCAGGAGAGGAGGAAGGAGAAGCCACCATGGGTTAAGGGTCAAGAGAGTGTGGCCCTGAAGGCTGCCCAATTGGAGTTAAGAGCAGCCCAGATGGAACCTAGTAATTAGTGAGGGTTCCTATCGATAACTCAGGGTTATCAATAGGAAAGTAGATTCTAACAGCACAAAAGGTAGGCAGCTGCCTAGCTATTGTGCTGCTTAAGGCTTGATGTAAATATAAAGGCTGTGAGTTAGTCTTTCATCCAGGAACTCAATTACCAAAGGTGGGGTAGAAACCCCAGGCCGGGATTTTAATAATTTAATACTACACCATATAATTTTCTCACTGTAGAAAACTAGAACTGCTCATGTATGAAACAGAGTTCATTCTGAAGGCTTTCTTTTTTATTTTTTAATTTAAAGGAAGAAAAAGTTTAAAAGTGCTGAGCAAATATTTCTACCATTCAGTCATTAAATATTAATCGATGTCAAGGCATTTGAAGGAGCTTTTAGCTGTGACAGGTGAGCTGAATTAGAAATTCTAACTTAACGAAGCCTACACACACACACACACACACACACACACACACACACTTGGGCAAAATGTCAAGGCAGCAGGTACGAGGGAGAATTATTAGTGTATAAACAACCTTCAAAGGAAGATTAGAGACTAGAAAATTGGGAACAAAACAAAAATTCTCTTCTTTTCTCTGGAATTGGTTTTCCTCTTTGGCATGTTTGAGCCTTTTCTGAGCCAGGCTTGATTCTGTTCATGGTAAGCAGGGATGCCCCTAACCACTCTGTTTAGACGGGGCTGTGAAATGATTATGTTGCCGCAATGATGGATCGGGAGTACAGCAGGCTCTTTCACAGTCTCTGTGAACAATGCCCCATACTGTGCTCACGCCGACAAGCTGTATTTTTATATTTGACATGCAAGAGGAACATGGAAAATAACGCACTGACAGGGCCTTAGACACACGTCATGCATCTTCCTAACATAGATGGATGAGTGGAAAAGAATATATTTAGGGAGTCTCTCTTAAGCACTCTGAGGGAAATATATAGATCCACTACCAATGGATTGACTTATGCTGCATAGGAGCATTCTTTACAAGTGAGGGACAGAGAAGACAGCATCCATCCACTTCTGGCTAGTAAATAGAAGAGAAAGATTACCAGAAACAGGTTCAGAGCCCTACAGCCCTCACTTGAGCGCTCCTGTTGTAAGAAATAGCACATGTGAAATTTCTCCACTGAGATACATCGGTCTTTCTCCAGTGCAAACTAAAAGTTAAAGAAACTTCTACAGACATCAGAGCTGGAGATACAGATGTTCAGAGAAGAGGGCCAAATGAAGACTGAGATGGAACAGTCACGGCTCCTCCAGTAGCTGTGTCGAGCAGGAGAACCATATAGAACTAGAGATGCCCTGTGCTGGGGGTGGGGGGTCATCAGAATGAAACCAGGGGCCAGAAGATGACTCAGTCAGTGAAATTCTTGCCACACAAGCACAAGGACCTGAGTTCAAATTGCCAGTGCCCATGTGGAAAGCCAGATGCATACCTATATGTGTACCTATAGTCCCAGTGCTGAGAAGTTCAGACAGGAGGACCCCTGAAGCCTTTTGACCTGCCAGCTCAACTGGATTGATGAGCTCCAGGTTCAGTGAGAGATCCTGTCAACGAATTAGGTGGACGGTGTCTAGGAAGATATTTGACATTGACCTTTGATTTCCACATGTATACACACACACACACAGACAGACAGAGAGAGAGAGAGAGAGAGAGACTGAGAGAGAGAGAGAGACAGACAGACAGACACACACACACACACACACAGACACACACACACAGACACACACACACACACAGACACACACACAGACACACACACACACACAGACATACTTTTACAGGCAATGCCAGGATTTGCCGTATTCACAGGAGTAAACTGGCAAAACTGAATTGTTACACCGTTTTAATCAGAGTTTGCTTGGATGGTTCTATAGGAAGAGTGAGAATAGTAATGATTTTCAATATTTTATTACAAAAATTTCAGATATGTTAAATGCTTAAATAAATTTACACAAAACTATTCCCGTACCTCAACGTAAATCCTTTCATAAATGTTTTTATTCCTTTATCACCTGGCTCTCCATATACCTATCCTCTACTTACCAAGGCATCTTATTGATTATGAATTTCAAGCCAAATTGCAGACATCACAACCATCTTCATAAATACTTCAGTGAAGGGTATGGTCGGTGTTCAGCATTTGCTTCAAATATTTTTCTCTGATGTGAAATTAATCAGTCACTAAATTTTGACAATTGAAAACACCTGTGTTCCTCCCAAACCTATCCCAGATAGAAAATACTACCAGTAGAGTTTGGGAGTGTTTGAATGAGTTTATCTATAGCTTTACTCAAGAAAGTGCTGGCCTGGTGATAAATGAATGAGTTTTGGAATATCTTCGGATTTCAGGAAAATCATTTTAGACTTGCTTCCTTGTGTCTCTTTCAGTGATATCTAAACTCCAAATTCAGTGTTGCTGAAAGGGTGGGGGTGTTATGTGTATATAGATGAGATTCAGTAAGGTGGTACCAACCTACCTCCTTACGTGTGATTCCATTACTTAAAAATGTAGAGAAAGATGCATAAAATTTTCAGTAAAATAAGAATACTTTGGACTTTAATAAATTCATTTTTACTAGAGGTTTCCATCAACTTTTCATGGTCTGGGGCGGGAGGGACAACCAAGGGACTCCTCTGTAAGATGGTGCACACTGCCAAGTTGAATCAAGAGCCAAACTCAATTCCAACCATGTGGCACATAGAAGCTGAAGCCCTTCCAAGCACAGGGCTCCTTCTTAAGTAGCAGTGCTGACTAATTACTTCCATCAGGATAATTGCTCCTAAGAAAAGGGTACAATTACTTCTCCCAAGTAGAATATTGACATTGTTTAATGAAGAATTAAAGCACGCTGTGGTAAACTACGTGCTCAGATGGGGGAATCAAACAGTTCCCAAACAATCTGTTTCCCAGAACAAATCCTTAAGCAGTTCTGGTATTCTCTTGAGTATCCCTAATAAATCTAATAGGCAGTAATATAGCAGGGAAGACTTCACGCCATCCTTGGAAGTGTGTGTCAATCACCCATCATCAGCCAAGCGCCAATGAGTCCAACATCATGGGCAAGCATCAGTGCCATTGCATGGTATTCACCTACTTTCCACAAACATGGGCATATTTCAAAATGGCCCTTTTCAGTCATAGCTACATACAAATAGCAAAATCATAAAGTTTCTTGTGTGAGCAGCAATGTTAGAGTCCTGCAATGTGGAATAGCTGGCACTGAAGCCTCCACTGTGCTGGCTGGGGCCCAGTATGTCCACCAGTCAATGTTTATCCAGAAGTACATTGCGTCATTTATTCATTGAGTTAGTACTGAAAAGGCAAGGATTCTATAGAAAGTGCTAGTCTAGTGTCTGTACTGACTATAGTGGAATCACAGACTAAAAGAACCCACCATCAAGAGGTAAACACTCCAAAGGAAAGACTATCTAATTTCCACTAAAGAAATCTTTATAAGAAATTATACTTTATTGCACAGGTCAGTGTTTAAGCATTCCTTTAAGACTTAAGGCACCGTGGCTTAGAGAGATATTCAATAGCTAAGAGTACAACACATCTTGCTTGTGCAGACAACTTGAGTTCAGTTCTCAACACCTACAAGGGTGGCTCACAAGCCTCAGTAACTCTAGCTCCAGGCTAAAGCCCTCTTCCTGTCTCATTGAATACCCACACTCATGAATACAGACACACAGCCATACACGCAAACAAGCACACACACATGAAGAAGTAAAGAACGCAGGGCTCCATGTTCAGATGCCTGTTGTGTAGACTGCTATAGTTCACAGTAGAGTTCCTCTTTCGGAACTGATACAGCTGGCAGAAAGGGATGTTGTTGATGACCTTCCAAAGACCATGCCTCCAGTGAAGGGTGGTACCAAAGACTCTTGGCTCAACTATGATACTACAAATCACAGCTCAGCTCTAGGTCATATCACAATACTCACCCAAGGCTTCTCCTGCACGATCAGCATCTTCTACCAACTCCTCTCCCCAATGTAGTGCTTGTCATTCATCACAAATGCCATCCAAGGCCATCCCCAATAAACTGTCTGCATGCAAATCTCAATATCTTACCATCTGTCTCCTAGGAAGCCAATATGGAATGACCCCTACCAAAAGTTGAGTTTTAGAATACATCCCTAGAAAGGAATTTAGGAGACAGTGCATCAGCATTCTAAGGTCAGAATTCCATCACTGGTACCCAAGTATAGGGCAATTATTTATGGTTCTGCTCAGGGAGAACTCAGCTGGAGTACATGATGAAGTGTGGGAAAATGACAGCCTCGTTGGTTATGTGAGAAGATCCTCAGGGATGCCTCCAGAAAATAGCAAAGACAGAATGTCACATCCAGGCCCAACCCCAAGAATCAGAATACTAGGTGGCAATACTAGACTGCTTGTTACAGCAACAGAACTACTCTGCTTAGGACAAAGTGGGATTTTGGACATCGTGGTGGAAAACTCTTACTGTATATGCTGAAAAATCTTGACTACTCGGGTTCTTTAGTTTGAACTCGGCAGCCATTCACAGTCTACCCCTCCCCTGATAAACAGGGAAACAAGACTTTTCCTAGACAAGACAGTCTTGCTTCCCTACCTATAAGGGGCAGGAGGTCCTGTTTGGGGACGTCATTTATAGACTCTGATTCTTCCCATCTTTCCTCATGGCCACCAAATAATGAGAAAGTTACAATACAACACAGTTGGGGAAGTTGTGTGCCTGGGAACAGAGGTTAGATACTTGAAGCATGCAGTGACATTATCTAGGTACCATTTACCAGTAGGGACCAGAGAATACATGCAGATCACCATTCTGAAGATGTGACTCATCTTCAAGGGATTCAAATATAAAGTTGGAAAGCAGGGGGTGTGGAGGGTTCATCCACATGTGAGTGATCTCCCATGAGGCAGGATTCATACCTTATGTAAGACCCCAAGAAACGAACATGTGCTGTGGGCATAGCTCTTTGTAGCTTGGATAATACAATAGCAGATACCTAAAGAAAGAGAGATGTACAGAGAATAGAGGCAGGGATCAAAAGCTCTGATGGAGTAGATGCAACCACATAAGGCCAGAAAATTCACAAGTCAACAGCAATTTATAGAGAAACTGAGAGAACAATTCATTAACCAAAGGACTGAGGAGCAAAGTGCTGAGAGATTCTTCTAAAGCTAAGCGACAACCCTCCTTCCTAGATGAGAGCTGTGATGCATTCCACTGGAAAGATAGTCTCCATGATGACAAGGAGCAAGAGAGAATGCTGGAATAACAAAAGCCAGGCATCTAGGCTGAACTGACAAACCAAAGATGCACAAAATCATTACTGTGAACGGGAAGGTCAGAACACTAGACAGAGCACCCTACAGAGGACTATGAACTGGGGATGGGGAGAGGAGAATGAGGTGTTTTCAACATGTAAGAGGTGGGTAGAGGCTGAGCAAACTGTTTAACATGTAGAATTCTTGCTGTGAAGGTGTGAGGAACTCATAAAAAAAGCCCAATGGAGCTGGGCTCCACAACTCTGCGTTTTTGGTGGGCTGTGGTTCTCTTTAAGAGTATCTGTCTACTGAAAAGAGATGTTTCGTTGATGGAGGGTCAAGACTACAGCTATCATTGGGTATAAGGATGGATATTTAGAATGTGGTTGGGGATTATACTAGGTTTGTAAAGTGGTGGTTCTAGGCGCTCCTCAAAGATCCATTCCTCCACTAGCCCTGGGTTTCTGGTAGGTTTCTAGTACAAGGCATGATTTCCTTTTTTTAAAAAAAGATATATTTGTTATATTTACATGAGTATACTGTAGCTGTTTTCAGACACACCAGAAGAGGGCATCAGATTCTATTACACATGGTTGTGAGCCACCATGTGGTTGCTGGGAACTGAACTCATGACCTCTGGAAGAGCAGTCAGTGCTCTTAACCCTGAACCATCTCTCCAGCCCCCATAATTTGCTTCTTTATTGAGATGGTCTTAGGTCCAATTACAGAGGAGCTGGTTACTGCTGAGGTATGCGTGCTAATATAGCACCCTTAGGGATGGTTGCTGTTATGCATGGGCATCGTGTCTGGGTAGGACTGTTGGTTCTTTCCTTTGTTTGGAGCTTGTACAGCATCTTCTGGAGTTTTGAAATCTGGCCCTCGGGACAGAGGCTTCTAAGTCTGTTCCAGCTTAGGCACCTCAGGGCTTTGTGTCTGAAGGGCATGATGTCTTCGGCAATAGAAATATGAAGTCAAATTCACCCTAAGATAAACAAGAGCGAGTCCCAAGGGGCAAGAGCCATTTTCCTCCCTGTAACGACCTCAGTTTCATCTGTACTAATCGCTGTCTTTGCTTTATTACTTGTGATCTCCGGCTATCCACCAACAGCAACTTAAATTGGTAGAGTAGCATGGAACCTTTCCCTTCTGATCTTTATATGTTCATCCATGAATTCGCATTAAGTGCACTGTGGGTTAAGTAAACAGTCACAGCCGCTCTTGGATTTCTTGAGAACAGAACCACGGCTCTTGACCCTCCTTTCATCTTCACATGCCTTCCTTCCTATTTTCTTTACAATAAAATGTGCATAATGAGGATTCAACTGCCGTTTGTGAAGTCAAGTTCACTCCTTTCCTGTGTCGGAGTATGCTTAGTCCCATAGGGTCCATCCACAGTTGGATTTAGAGCAGAATTGGCAGAGGCATGCTGGGTGGACGCCACCTGATCTTTCCGTGCTTCCTTCTTAAAGCAACATGAGCGAAGGAACGGCGACCAACATAAATAATGTCGCTGAATAGAGTCACAAACTCAAATGTTAAACTATACAAATGAAGGCGACTGGGAGCAGACCTACGGAAACAAAAATCACACATCCGGTTCAAAATGGGAGCTGCTACCCAAATCTAACTGATGCTTTAGCCATGTGCTACCTTTTGGCTTATAACGGCCCCCATAGACTCATGTGTTTGAACAGCTGGTCCTCAGCTGGGGGTGATGTTTGGGGACATTAGGAATATTTAGTTCATGGAGCCTAGCTGTAGGAAGAAGGTCCTTGTGAGACCGGGTCTTGATGTCCATAGCCTTGCCCTACTTCCGGTCGTCCCTCTACTTCCTGTTCCATGGAGAGTTGAGATGCAGAACCCCTGCCATGTGAACTGTCCACTAATCACCTGTCTCTATAGCTTCTCTGCCACACTGGAATTAACCCTAGAACCGTGAGCCAAAATGAATCCATCTTCTTTACAGCTGTTTTCATTAGATACTGTTTTCACAACCACAAGGTAATTAACACCTCAGGCAAGCAGAAAAGCCCAAGGTTGGTGGGTCTTCCTCATTCTCATTGGGCCTTGAACCAAATCTTCATTCTTAAGTGTTTTAATATGACTTTTGATCTTGTGGGACCAGAGGGTCGAAAGCTACACCAGCTGAGAGAGAGAAGCAACCTCCGCTTTAGCCAGGCACATGATCTACGAGCTGAGAAGTAAACAACTGAGTTTGACAGCCAAGGTTGAACGGTTGCTTGTTTGTGCCTGTCATGAATCTAAGTGGCTACACTGTCTGTCATGTCGTAGATGGCTATGATATAGAGTTACTGCGGTCACCCTAAAATATTTTGACTGGGGATGCTACATTACATTAGGTGTCAAACATAAATCACACCGTGTGATGGATGCTGCCTCCCTATCTATTTATCTACAGATACTGAGTACATCCCTTAATGAGATAACCATTCAGAGGGCCTCAGAGGTCCCAACAAGCCATCTATGTGCGGATTCCATTGCTCATAAATAGTTGATATCAGGGAGGGCTGGTCCTATTTTTAGTTTTCTCCTGAATTATTCATGAGAGAGCTGTAGACTGTCTGTGTGATTTCACTAACCTTTCTTCTGATTCCATTTAGTATACCTGTGTATTCTGAAAACTGCTTCCTTCCTGTTCTGTTAATTTAGCTGGAATCGTCTTGGGTGAATAATAGGCTGGCATCCTCAAAATGTCACTCTGTGTGTGTGTGTGTGTGTGTGTGTGTGTGTGTGTGTGTGTGTGTGTGTATGCATATGCTCCCTGGCTGTCACTGCAAATTCACAAACCTGGAACTGGTCTTTAAAACTCAATCCCCAAACTGGGGTCATAAACTCAAATGGAGTTGTTCATCTTTCTCCTAAGGAAGGGAACAGCCTTTTTAAAAGCACCTCAGGGCGTTTGCTGGCTTCTGCATGAAGGAAATAATTGTGAACATAACCCCAAAACATTTGGCCCACTTCAAGCTGACTGTAGTTCTGGGCTTGGGCACAGTGCGTACAGAATGGGTCGGGGCTACACTACTCTCCACATGAGAGGATCCCTTCCTTCTTACTATTTTAAGGGCTTGAGACATACTGAGACATATTTTATACTCTTCTGGCATTCTGTCATGAGGTATAACCACTGATTTCCTTAGTTAACCCTGTCTCTGGGGCAGTGATCTTTATTTTTATTATTTTTCAAACTCCTGTGAACAGATAAAAGGAAATGAAGGAGATGTTTGCCACTGTCCTTTGGCCTCTCTGAGGTTGTGGCAGCTCGCTGACTTCAGATGGGCTTGGAACCCAAACCCACTCGGGCTGTGGAATGCTCGGCAGACTTTCACCTCACATGAGAAACTTTGCTCAGCCCTCTGCAGTCACCTAGGTGTGGTGTAAATAGCCAATGCATCCATTGTGCCTTTAACAGAAGAATGGAAAATGGGGTGAAGTGTTGGAAGCTAGACCTACAGAAGTCCCTTAGGTCACATCCCAGGTCTTGTCTCCCCACGGCACCTACCTGGAGACAAGATCCAGCTTCAGACAAAACATTCCAGCCTGGAGGTTTTCCGTTTTCTCTGCCTAGAAGGTTCTTGTCTTCCAGGTAGGATCTTGGCTGGGGTCTTCTCATTCATCCATTCTTGACTCTCAAAGGCCTCTCACCCAAAAAGGACTTCCCTGGCCACATATCTATGTGTATGTGCACACATCGATGTGTGCACACACTTCTCTAGCTTCTCCCCCTTTTAAGAACAACTGGAATGATCTTCCGTGCTCAGTTCCTCTTGTGTTCATTTCCAATCCCCTCTCCCCAATCATTGTGTTAGCCAATAGGCTCTATGAAAGCCCTACCCAGGTTCTGTTAATCCCTGATTGTGCCTTCAAACATAAAACAGTGCACAGCACATGGAAAGTATCCACTGAATCTAGGTGAGGCCATTCACACCTATAATCTGAACTTATGAATCTGAGGCAAAAGGCTGATGAATTCCAGGTCAGTCTGAATTACATAATTAGCAAATCTTCAAAGGCTCGCCTCAAAGATATTTTAAATATGCCCAATAAATACTTGCCAGATAAATCACTTCCCAATACTTCAACGATCACTAGTAATCTTTCAGAACAATGACAAAATCCCATAGTCATGGTAGAGGCTTCACATTCAAAGTCAAATGTCCAAATATACAACGTCACAGTATAGCAAAGTGACTATGGCTACAAACCCGGCTTTCTAGGTGCAGAACTGAGTTGTGAATGCCCAGGTCCTGGACTGCTAATACCAATACTCGTGCACAGCTTTCTCTGTATTCTCAGGTCTTGTCAATCATCTCTCTTGCTCAATTAATACTACTTCATTTGAAGTGTTTCCTCACACTAAGAATCTACAATGATGTTCTGTTTGAGCCACAATCATAGCTTTAAAATGTTGATTCAAATGCCCTATGCTTTATTAGATTATAGAGTAACGTTTTATTAACTCATGAATCTCAGAGCTCCAAGTTTTTCCTATGTGTAGAAAGCCAAATATTTTGCCAGGTTTCTTTGGCCACATTTTTTCTAGGAATCTCTGGCAAGAAGTTTATGAGTCTCACAGCTACCCTAATTGTGGTTTGGCACTCAGCCTTCACTGCAGATCTTCTCTTGCTATGTTGAAATGCTTTCACTTCCCATGACATCAGAGAGGAGAGATCTTACTTAGTGTGTTGAAAACAAGGGCAGAAATCATGTCTGGTAACACCCCTTCCCCCTTGGTTCTCGCAGGAGAGTCCTTCACATCTTGCTAATTTCTGCTTACCATTTTCAATGTCCTCAATTTTACTTGCTAGGGGTTCATTTAAGGAATTAATTTTATTTTTTAAATATATGTGATGGGGTATGTAGATGTGCACATGGGTGCAGTGACCACAGAGTCCACAAGAGGGCGCCAGCTCCTCTGAAACTAGAGCTACAGGCAGTTATGAGCGATCTGAAGTTGGCACTGTGATCTGAACTCTGGTCCTTTGCTGGAAAAACAGTAGATGCACTGAGCTCTATCTCCAGCCCCTATTTGATTTGCTTTAGATTTATTATTTTTTTAACCTTTAGCTAGATGAGTACATCATAGGTTTAGATTTTTATCCTCTCTATTTTATTTAAAGCTGTCCACTTTCCCTTGTAAACAGCGTGTTGGCTATGTATCCCACAAATTTGGGTAAGTCATATTTTCATTCCATTACAAATATTTCCTAAACTCTCTCATGATTTTTTCTTTTCTCTGTAAGTTGTTGTAGTTAGAGATGTGTGGTTTAATTTTCAAACATTAGAGGGTCTAGATTTGCTAGTGATTTATCGTTTTGTCTTATTATGGCTAGATTTCAACTCCTTTCAGTACGATGAGGTTTGTATTGTGGCCCAGAACAGCAGCCACCTTAGTGAGTGCTTCCTCTTCACTTTCTGAGAATGTGTTCTGTAGCTCCCTTTAGTGTCTGTGTGGTACATTATTTTCTAGTCTTTCATTTTTTACCCTCTATTTCTATCTTATTTATACACTCCATACAAATGCAATGGGATCTCAGAGGCTGAAGAGATGGCTCAGAAGATATGAGTACCTGAGGCTCTTCCAGAGAACCCACGTTCTGTGCCCAGCATCCAAGTCAGATGATTCAAAGCTTTCTGTAAGTCAACATGGAGAAAATATGATGCTCCTGGATTCTGGGATGTCTGTGCTCATGTAAAACCTAACTCACATGCACATGCACTGTGCCCGCGCGCGCGCACACACACACACACACACACACACACACACACACACACACACACACACACACGCACGCACACAAAGAGCACCGTCAGTGAGTAGTCAATGGCAATTTAAGTTTCCTTATGCTGTTGCTACTAAATGCCAGGAAGGCTTGCGACTGCAACCTGTGGTTCTGTCTTCCAAGCGGAGAGAAGCGGTTAGAAGTGTTCTTCAAACACAGAAGAGGACTTGGTGGCATAATGCTTCATTCTGCTTTGTTTCTCCTGGTCCTAAGATACCAGGAAAAACCAGATCTGGGGGAGGGAAGCCTGATGGCAGGAGCTTGAGGCAAGTGACCAAAGTAACCATGCTCCATCTCCAATCAGCAAGCAAGGAGAGAAGAGCTCTGGTGCTCAGCCCAGTTTCTTTCTGTTTCACTCCATCAAGGACCTCAGCTCACGGTGTGGCATACCCCATGTTCAATGCAATTGGACCACCTTGGTTAACTTAACCTAGAAGTTTCCAATGAGACATTCCCACAGGTCTGCTCCTGGACTGTCCAGTTGACAATCAATATCAAGCGTCATGTCTTTCTTTCCCCAGACATGTCCTTTCTCACAATCTGCTTTTGATCCCCTTTTGTGAGTGTGGGCTCTCACATGAACAATGGGACCATCAAATGCAGAAGATGGCACCTATGTCTGCAGATGTGTATTCTTGGGCTTATCTGACTTTTAAATTCTAGCCATCTGAGGCCCTAAAAAGTACATACAACCTCTCCATCTCAAACCCAACACAACTTCTGCTTGTATGCCTACTTCCTGTGCTGTGTCTTTAGATGTCTTCTGCTATTGAGATTGGATCTTGCTGTGTACTGTAATGCTAAGGGAGGGCTCCAATGACCTGAAGTCCCCATATGGACACAAGAGATGCTATGTAGCCTTACATTATTTCTGGCTGGTGAATAAAGATGCTGACAGACAATAGCTGGGCAGAAGAAACATAGATGGGCTTTAGGAGTCCCAGGCTTGGGGTTGGGGGAGAATCATAAAGGGGAGAAGAAGGAAGGAAAAAGGAGTCACCACCATAGGTTAGGTTAGTTCATAAAAATGTGGCCCTGAGGGCCAGCCAATTGGAGTTAAGAGCAGCCCAGATGAAACATGATAAGTAATAACTCAGAGTTATTGATAGGAAAATAGATTCTAATAGCATAGAGGGAGGTATCTGCTCAGCTTTTGTGCTGTTTATAGTAAAGCTTATTATTGTAAATATAGATAAAGGTTGTGTTTGTGTGTTTTATCTGGGAACTAAATGGTCAAAGGGAAGGTGGAAACTCTGGATCAGGATTAAAATTTGCTACAGCAGTCCAGCATACAGCCAGGATGACAGGAAGCACATCAGTGTGTGCACTTTCTATCCAAGTCAAGGCCTGGACAGCCTTTTTTTTGCCAGGTCCGCAATAACTGTTTTGTGTATGGTGTATGATCTTTTAGTTGTTAATGACTGGGTAGACCCTTTCACTCTTCCTTGGAAGGTAACTTTTCTTCCACGGTGACTCACAGTAGGGACGTCCATTTATTTCACGAATATCTGCATCAGAGTCTACAGACCCCAGCATCTCCATCTCTAGCCTGAGTGACATTTGCAGGGCCTGTCACGTCAGCATACCTTTGCAAATTTTTGTGTATTTGTTCTTGAGCACACTGCACATGGTCCTTCAGTTAGTGTCACAGTTGGGCTCCACTCAGCAGTTCCAAGACCACCCTTCCTCAATGCCTCCAGCAGTGTCAACTGAAACCAGTGTCTTCATGTCTTCAGGGTCCTTCTACATGATCTCTGCCTCGGAAATAGGAAAAAGAAAAAAAAAAAGATAAATGTTAGCAATGCCTTATCTGCATTTTTTCAGAGACAAGTCAATAGAAACTTTAACTTGAAAAAAAATCTATTTTAGGATTTTACTTAGGATAAAATACTAACCAAAAGAAGACTGATTGTGTGTGTGTGTGTGTGTGTGTGTGTGTGTGTGTGTGTGTGTGTTATTATAGGGGATATGTTCAGCTCTTGAGTTCATGTTATTTTTAACTTCTCTGTTTCAAAATTTACTTCATCTTTAAGAAAAAAAAAAACCTTCCAGGATCATCAAAGTGCTCCTTCGGTGTGAAGACCACCAGTATAGTGAGTTTGTGTCCATTTATTGTCTCACAAGAGAGTCAGAGAAAACCCTGGATTTTCAAACATCATCCATTCTACAGCTCAATGTCTCCAGCTCTAGAGACTCAGGGGTCCTGCCCTGAGCCCTGGGGTGCCGTCTAGAGAAGGGTGCCTTTCCAAAGTCAGTGTTGTAAGGAGAGTCTGTTTATGAGCTGACGGTGCATGGAGACCTCCTTTGATCCTTCCATCTCTTTGCTGCTTCCTCTTACTTGGTTTATAGACATATTGGATCGCCTGCATTTTATTTCCCCCACATATATAAACGAGTCCTTGGATCCACTGTAAATGTAAAATATTGAGAAAATTCTCATATCTCCCTCTCCTGTCCAGAACTGAACTGTTACATAGCTCACTGGGCTTTCTGGAAGATCACACAATCTTTTTAAAAAGGCCCAGGAAAGATAACATACATACCTTTAGATTTTAATGATTTCCTAATTTCATTTGGTTGAGTTTTATAGTCACATACTCCCTGCAAGTCTGTGTTCTAATGACCAGGTGAGGCATTCATCGTATTAGAAACACACACCACAGGAGAGATGTCCGGGTTTTTAAATCTATCATATATTCTTTCCTTAAAAATAATTTTTAAAAAAATCCTCTAGTGAAGGCTTGGATATGACAAAGCAGCAGATAGACTGAATGGTGTTGCTTTGATTCTAAAATTAGAGCGTCATGGTGGCTTTCTAAAAGATCCAACTATGTTATTATGTAAGTCTGTGCACCAATTCCATGATTAGCAGCTTCTCTCCTCTAATTAAAGTGGGGATGCAGGAGGCTTGCTCTGCTTCCCATCCCTCCTGTAATGATGGCTTTGTCTCTAGAAAACTGAAGCCATAGTGTGGGGCTGTGTCAGAGGCCATTAAGACGAAGTCTTGACATCGCTCCTCCCTTGTGTGGGTTTGGTTAGTGGCCCACTCCTAAAGAATAGGAGGAGACTGTACTGCTGTGAACAAACACCATGACCACGCCACATCTTATAAGGACAACATTTAATTGGGGCTGGCTTACAGGTTCAGAGGTTCAGTCCATTATCATCAAGGTGGGAACATGGCAGCATCCAGGCAGGCATGGTGCAGGAGGAGCTGAGAGTTTTACATCTTTATCCAACAGCAGACAGGAGAAGACTGGCTTCCAAGGGGTTAGTATTAGGGTCTTAAAGCCCACACCCACAGTGACACACCTACTCCAATATGACCACATTTCCTAATAGTGCCACACCATGACCCTAGCATATTCAAACTTCCACAGAGACATCAGTAACAGGATGTGCAATTCAAGAGTACAAAAGTCTGCCTCTGTGTGTCTCTGTGTGTGTATGTGTGTTTGCATGTCTCAATCTTTGTCTCTCTGTCTGTCTTTCTGTCTCTGTCTGTCTTTGTGTCTTTCTCTGTGTCTCTGTCTCTCTGTCTGTCTGTCTCTGTCTGTTTCTGTCTGTCTCTCTGTCTTTCTCTGTCTCTCTCTGTCTCTCTGTCTCTGTCTCTCTCAGTGTGTGTGTGTGTGTGTGTGTGTGTGTGTATGTGTGAAGAAGGAAGATATTCCATATTCCATTTTCATGACTAACATGATTCACTCTTGCTCAAAGGTCAGTCTTCCAAACTTGGTTTATAAACTCAACACAAGCTCAATCAAAATCCCTGCATGTTGTCATTGTGACTGTCATCAGACTTATTCCAAATCTGTATGGAAAGGTGAGTGATTCAGAGTAGCCAAAAGGATGCTGAAGAATTGCATCGTTGGGAGACTGGCATTTCCCCACCTTAGAGATCACATAGTCAGCTGAACACTGACAACACAGAAAAAAAAAAAAACTATTCACTAAAAAGAAAAAAAAAAATTCACCACTCCTGAACATGGTGAAAGTGACTGAATAAACGTGTGTAAAAATAAAACTAATTCATCATCTGCAGAGGTGGCTCAATAGATAAAGTATTTGATGCATAGGACTGAGGATGTTAGAAAGGATTCACACTCACAAAAGCCATATCTGGCAGGGTTCAGGAGTGGAGACAGGCAGGGGGGTGGGGGGCTTGCTAGCTTGCCAGCCAAACAGAATGCATGAGCTCCAGGCTTGGTGGACCTGGACGACCTTGTCTCAAAAAATAAAGATGGAAATATGAATGAGGAAGACAGCTGATATCAATCTCTGGCCTCCACATGAGCCCGCATAGGCAAACCCCTTATAGACATGCATGCACATATACAACACACACAAAAGTAATCCATATCATGTTCCTCTTAGTCATAGCTCAGCACCATTCCTCTTATCTATCATGGACAAGACTCTTTCACTCGCAAAACTGCTGAAAGGAAGAGGGAAAGGAAGGAAGGAAGCCAAAATTAATTGTAGTTACATGCAAAGTTTAAAATGATGAGTTCTAGAGATAACCCTATGCTGAATCTAGAAAACTTCAGCCTGACAATGACTTTTTAGATATTGATGCAACCCTAAAGCCACAACCCAAGATATAAATAATTGATTGAATGAAGTTTGTGAGAATTAGAAAGGACTGCTTTTGAAAAGATGCTTTTAATGACAAAGTGGAAAGTGACAGGCTGGCGGGAAACCTTTGCAAAACACATAATAAAATAAACGCCTGTTTCCAGAGCTCACAAGAAATCTCCTAAAAGAACACTAGAAAAATCGCCACCAAATGAAAATGGACCGTCTGAGGGCTTTGCCTTACCAAACACGTAAGTTAATAGGAAATGAGCAAACACAAGCATGTTAAGCATGATCTATCATGACATGTGACCTCAGACAACTCAATGCTTGAAAAAGAGACCTCATTCCACAGCAGTTAGACATCAAAGATGCAAATACAGCCAGCACCAAGTGCTGATGATAGTCTAAATAGGATTACCTTAAAAAAAAGTAGCAATCACATAGTAGATCTTGTTTAAGATTTTCTTTTTTATTTATATTTGTCTCTGTAAGCACACACGAATACAGATGCATCTAGGAACCAGAAGATGGTATCAAAAACCCTGATCTGGAGTTAAAAGTTATTTTATGCTGCCTGACATAGATGCTGGAAACTAAGGCCAGGCCCTCTGTCAAAACAACAAGTATTCTAACCACTGGCTCATCTCTCCAGCTTTGTTCAAACGACATCTCCAACTTTAGTTGCACCCTTGATCTGCGAGCAGATGCTTAAATAATAAGCACATTCATGCCCTAACATGGGTGCACAACAGTTGCTGTTGACAACAGCAGCTCAGCCTGGCTAAATACTTAGCCTCTGCAAGGGAGTTGTAGCCCTGGACTGGTTTAAGGAAGCCGGACTGAGTGAATACTTCTTCACTCTACATTGTTTTGCCCTCAAAAAAGAGGAAGCTTTGGTTCCATCAAATTAAGTTTACATGTGTTCTCCCTTAAGTCATGCAGGACAAATAACAAAAGACAAATGATGGAGGAAGCAGGCTTCAAGGGGGAAATTGTTAAAGTCCTCAAAGGAAGGAGACAAAGCAAGCAGAGGGGAGGGGGTAGGCATCCAGGATCTTCTCCTGTGCTGGGGCTTCAGCAACAAGTATCTGGTGGTGGAAGTTTATGTGAATTCCAAAAGAAGGCAGGATAGAGGGAAATAAAAGGGGGCTATTTTGAAGATGACCTTTTCTTTGACACATCAATAAAAAATAATCTTATTTTTCGCCAACCTGTGTGGAAAGATGTTTTCATCCACACCTTTATCCCAGGAGAACTTTTTCTTCCTCTTTTTTCCCTATTTCTATATCAGCATTGAATGCCAGCTAGATTCATCTGTAATCACTTGAAAGCAGAGTTGAAAAGAAGGACGAATAGGGCTCACACAGAAAATTGTGCTCACCAGGTAGTCCCTGGCGGAGTGTGGCCACTGTGCCAATGGGGGACAGGGGTATGTGATTAAAGAACATCTCTGAATTCTGGCCTGGGAGTGGCTTCTTCCAAAGGTCTTTGATAGGCAGAGCTTCAGAGTTAAATGTTGATAAATAAAGCGGTCCAGGGCATATCATGCCTTTGATGCTTTTCTTCCTTTAATTCTACAAAAAAAGAGGGTGCTAAAAAGAGCTCATCAGACTGGATTGCCCCAGAGTAAGGACTACAAATGTATGACTAGCAGTCTCCAGGTGAGTAAGGCTCCCATTCTTCCTCTGAATGTGGAATGCATTTAAAATGGAGGTGTTGTTTTATGTCTTTGTTTGGTGTGATCTTATTTGGTTTGGTTTGGTTTGGTTTGGTTTGGTTTGGTTTGGTTTGGTTTGGTTTGGTTTGGTTTGGTTTGATTTGATTTGGTGTTGGGTCTTTGGAGGCAAGCCCAAGATAGCTTGGAACTTACCGTATAGCCCAGGCTAGTCACAGACTCACAGGAACACTTCAGCCTCAACTTCCAAGTCTTGGGGTTGCATATCTGAGTTCCTATGCCAAGTTCAAGTGGAAATGTTTGCATCAAAATTTCGGACATGGAGAAGTGTCAATCCCAGAGAACACTCTTTTTTTTTTTCACCAAGCCTCCAGTGATTCCTTTGTTTAACAAACACACCGTTAGCTGGTGACCAACTGGCTTATTTTAACATACTCTCTAAAGGAAGGAAAGATTGATTGATAATGATAGCAATGAAATAATAGAGAATGACAATTGTGCATTTTCTCATCAAACCCTCCACATCCTGTAGTAGTATTTTCTGTTTGCCAATAGAAAATGGAGGATTTGGAGAAGCCAGTTTACCAACAGCATGACTATTACACATGATAAAAATGAGCTGTGGTGACTTGATGCCTGGCTCTTCCATCAAAGCAATGGTGAGTACATTCCTCCCATTTCCTCCTCTCCTCCCTCTCAAATCAAAACTCTCTGGTGTGCTTTGCTACCCTGAATGTTTGGGTGCTGCTACGGAGGGAAGTTACAATAAACTATTCTATCTAAATGACTGGCTACAGATACTCTACATTGGACATCTGAATTGCATTCAAAAAGGCTTAGAGATAATGTCAGACATTTAACTTGATTCAGGTCTGTCTTGCCACTTCACACACACACACACACACACACACACACACACACACACACACACACCTGGGTTACAAGACCTGACAGTTTCACCTGGTAGCTGAAAGAAGGGATTAATGAGTCTAGATTGTTTCTTATTACATTTGAAAATAAACAGAGACTGTGTTTCCAGAGAAGAAAGATAAGGTTGTAGGAATGTTTGCCTTGGAGTCAGGTAAGCAAGGCTCCTTAAGACAAGGAAATGGAAATAATATGAAGAATGTACGCATGCCAGCTCATCAGCTCAGGGTATCTTTCCTACTTTCTGACAAACATCTCACTACAGGAACCAAGAAAGCTTTGTTCACAAAGGTGGTTAAGAGAGGTATTACAGAAATGGAGCATTGAGTGATGGATGATTGGCAAGAATAGCCTGCATCAACTTAAGCATGTGTCATACAAAGCCACCACCTATTCAGATAGCAGACAGACGTACTCTAGTGTTAGATTTCAATACAAGGAGCTTCTATGAAGAGTTGCCATTCATGTAAATACACTAATATAGATAGCTCATATGCCAAGAGCAGAGAAACTTGGAAGTGCTAAGCATTAATTGATGTGGTGTGGTGAGTCTCATATCTGCTCCATAGAGGGGAGTTTCTTGCCTGGTACTGTAATTCTGGGTAAAGTTCATGGTTGGGGAAGCCATAAGGCTCTGAGACAGGACATGGTATTGCTATGTTGCTAAGTGATCATGTTGTCAATTTGTAAGTATTTATACTTATGCCCACTGGACCCGGGATGCTCTCAACTGTGGTCAGAGAAGCTTCATTTTGCAGTATAGAGCAGTCAGAGGAGCGTGGTGTAACTACTCCCAGAGCTGTGGAGAGACTGCGCTCTTGGCACTAAATGGGAGGGGAGGAATCTGTCACTGTAAAACCTTGAGCAGATGCAGCTTGATCCACTGAAGAAGCACACAGGTGACCACAGAAACCCATCATCGTCCCCGCCGTGATGCGATTTCAAGGGTTACTGGTCGTCCGTTGCATTCTGATCTCACATGTGAGGCTGTGATACAGCTCAAGGTAGAATGCTTGACCATCATGCAACAAGACACAGGGGTCCTGACCCAGCACAAGAGAGGGGGGGCGTTACAACAGGAAGAAAATGTATTTTTATTCCAAAGACAATGGATATTTTCTAAATAATTGAACTAAAGCCTAAATGTAGAAGATTAGCCTTGAAAGAACCTGACTTTACACAAGCAAAAAACAAAGGGGCTATCAGATCAATGCCTGAAACAAAGAGGCTATCAGATCAATGCCTGAAACAAAGGGGCTATCAGATCAATGCCTGAAACAAAGGGGCTATCAGATCAATGCCTGAAACAAAGGGGCTATCAGATCAATGCCTGAAACAAAGGGGCTATCAGATCAATGCCTGAAACCTCCAAAATTCTGAACCTCTGTAAACCTTTTCTCTCTGCAAGTTACGACTTTTGGATATTTGTTATAGCCATCAGCAGTGAACTAGTAAAAGAGACGAGAATAAGAACTTAAGAAAACATTATGCTGAAATGTAAATGAAGAAAATATCTAATTAAAAAATGCCTTAATAAAAAAGAAAACATTATTTAGGCTTGATAAACATCAAAATAAATGACAAGAAAACTAAAAAATTAAATATAAAAAATAACTTTTGAGCAGTTCTCAACTAGAATGGCTTGTAACTAGTCCTTTATCAATGTTATAATCACCAATTAGTTGAATTCAGAAAGTAAAAAATAAATATCTATGACCAATGAGAACTTCTCATGCACACTGTTATAGTCTTGGGAAATTTTGAAATTCTATTTAAAATTCTGTCCTTACAATTGTAATTAAGTTATCACTCCAAGGTGGATTCTTTGAGAGAGGTGGCTTTTTTTTATTCAACTCTCTCTCTCTCTCTCTCTCTCTCTCTCTCTCTCTCTCTCTGTGTGTGTGTGTGTGTGTGTGTGTGTGTGTGTGTGTGTGTGTGTGTTCAAGATAGGGTGTCACTGTGGAGCCTTGCCTGGTCTGGAACTCTTTCCTTGGACCAGGCTGGCCTTGAACTCAGAGGTCCTCCTGCCTCTGCTTCCTGAGTGCTGGGAATAAGGGTGTGCATGATCTCCCCCGGAAACAGTATTTTAAAAGCTAATTATAAAACATTGTATAAAAAAAAAACGAGCAAACTTCAATATTTGGACAAATTTTCTTTCACAGATTTAGAGAACTCATTTTTTGGTGTCTTGTGTAAAGGACGCCATGAGGCTGAGGGTGGGTACATCTCACCTGATGGCAGCTCCTGCCTGGCATGTCTGAGATGCTGGGCTCAAGCCCTGACTGTAAGCCAACAAGGGTTGCTACTACTTCTTAGCTATGGCCTCATTAAGATGACTCCATTGTCATCTTTTTAAAATGTGACTTCCAAAGCAAGATGATCCTAGAAAAATCCAGACTATAGTCACTTGCTAGGGAAGCTATTTGTTCTATACCATAATTCTGATAAGACTTAAATTTGGATTGTCAGAGAACTGGATGATTCTTATTCACGATATAATTTCTCATTAAACAAGAGGGCCCTGAATGTGCACACAGATGAATCTTTATTGTTAACTGTCCTCTATCTTTCCACTTAGTGTAAGGTGAATTAAATGAGCCCAGTTGCTGTCACCTACAGTCCTTTGCTACCCCTAGTGTGGAACATGTTGTGGGCATTCAAGAGTGTGATGGTTTGTCTATGCTTGGCCCAGGGAGTGGCATTGTTGGGAAGTCTGGCCTTGTTAGAGTGGGTGTGGTCTTGTTGGAGTGGGTGTGTCACTGTGCTCATGGGTTTTAAGACCCTCCTCCTAGCTGCCTGGAAGCCAGGATTCTGCTAGCAGCCTTCAGATAAAGTAGAACTCTCAGCTCTTCCTGGATGCTGCCACATTTCTGCCTTGATGATAATGGACTAAAACTTCTGAACCTGTAAGTCAGCCCCAATTATATGTTGTCCTTATAAGAGTTGCCTTGGTCATGGTGTCTGCTCACAGCAGTAAAACCCTAAGACAAAGAGTGCGGGCTAGATATATTAAAGACCACACGAGTTAACTTTCCAACCTTTGTTGGTGACAGTCGCTCCCACTGACTCATGCTTTGAATGAAGACATGAAAAGAAACACTATCAACTCTATCAGACATGCTCTTGATGAGTTTCTAAAACCTACCTTATATAAATAACTATTTGATATGAACATGTTTTCCTCATCTAATTTATTTCTCTATTATTTATTATTTATTCTCTATTTATTTCTGTAAGTCGAGACTGAGGATCCCAGGGAATTTATATGCTTGGATCGTTGGGTTTCTATTCATTAATGCTTTGCAGTATTAAGCACGTTTTTCTATATTTGAGTCTGAACCAATTATATATGATCCCAGCAGAGTACATTTTTTCCTCAATTTGAAATGCCTTAAACAATAAATGTGAAAGTAACCTCTAAACTGTAATAATGGTGTGATTAAAAAAGACATTATTCAAAATATTAGTCATGAAAATGCTTAACCTTTTGCTAGATATTTTATTTATAACTGGCATGTATTGAGCTAAGTATCTTAGGAACACTGTCTTTATTTCATCCTGCACACCATCCTAGGAGAAACGCATACTCCTGGTGACGAGGCTGGGGAGCCCCCCACAGAGGCAAGGCGTGTGGGATGGGCAAGGGCATCTTCCTTGTGGATGCCTAGTTCTGAGCATCAGCTCTCTAAGGTCAGCTCAGTGGAAGACCAGCTGAGAGTCCAACCTGACATGGTGTTTGGGAAAATCCTTACACACGCCATACTTAAGCCATTAGTTTGAGAGATTATGAGCAGAGAGAGTCAAATGTTCATCTTCAAGATACCATTCCAAGTCTTCACTGAAAACTTCTGGCAAAGGAAAATGGAAACCCACGTTCAATTCTGTGGCTACAATGTGAGCTCTCACAGACAGGCAAAATCAAGCATCAAGACCTCAAACCACCAGAGCGCCTGAGCACCACAGATACCCTATGCCTGCTCATGTTCCTTTGACCGACCACAATCCAGAGGGATTAACTCCCGGCCAAGGGCTTTATTCTGTTCCCCCAAAGAACTCTGGTTTCTACAAAGGGGAAAATGGTACTCTCTTCTGTCTTGCTGTATTTAGTTTAAAATGAGGTATGTGTTTGACAGCTTTTTCTTTTTAGAATCAACTAAATCTTCATACTTTCAAAAGATGAGAGGAAGAATTTACTAAGTTTAACAAATTTCTCAACAATCTCTGATGATTTGATTTTTGGAAATCTTATTATATGTTGCTATTCCATCCATTTATGACAATTCTATTAATTTTGGAGAAACCTGTCATATTCTATTTTCACCCAATAAATCACACTGAAATGAATAAATATCTTATATTTAGCAATTAACAAAGGACTTTGATCTTTTCCAAAAACACTCTGGAACTGCTAATGTAGTAAATGATGCACTCTTGACTGCTCTCAAGTAGAAAAGTCACTGAGAGAAAAGAGTGACTTCTGTTCTTAATTAAAATGAAGGCTGGATTTCAGAGGGCATGAGAACATCCATTTTAGAAGGCATTCTTCCCTTTATCAGGTGCTGTTGTTAGAGTCCCACCAAAAAACAAAACAAAACAAAACAAAAAAACAAAAGTAGAGAAGTCACACATTTGGGCAGCTTGAGATCGCTGGACTGGTCTCATAGCTGAAGCTACAGTGCATTCAGTTTTACCTTCCTCTGTTGTTAGGGAAGCACAGAAAGTTGCTAGGGAAGCCCCACTCACCAGAGGACCATGCGGAGAAGCAGATCATCCTGAGACAGGTGCTTCTAACCAGGCCTGTGTCTTCAGAATCATGCGGGGATATGAGCATGATTGTGACTGTTCACCCTTGAGAGTCCCCTGCCACCTTGAGGGTTTCCTCTGGTAGGGTGGGTACAGTAGCATAATCTACTGTGACACTAACACCAGGCTGAGGCAGGAGGATTGTAAGCTGAGGCCATTCTGGGCTATGTGGATCCTCTCAAACAAGACAACAAACAGGTGAGAAGAGAAAGAACCAAAGGGAGGGAGAGGTGGAAAGGAATGAGGGGGAGGAGGGAAGGGGAAAGGAAGTAGGGAGGAGGAGGAAGGAGAGGGAGAAAGAGAGGGAAAGGGGAGGTAGAGAGGGGGAGGGGAGGGAGAAGGGGAAGGGGAGGGGGAAGGGAAAGAGTTTCTTCCAAAATCCTGGAAGCTGTGCCTTAGTCTTCCTCAGTTGTCCAGGCCCCTTGAGCATCGTTGTGTTCAGAGACCGATATTCAGATATTCAGAAAATGTCATCCTTCTGAAATCTGAACCTTTCAACTGTCAAAATTGTTTCCAAATATATTGAGATGCTAACCTCATGTTTATCACTCATCAGATACTTGGCTATGGGAAAGTTTTGTAGTCTTTTGGGTTTTTTTAAAATCAATACCTAAAAGTTGTTTATGTTTATTGGATAGGATGTAATATTTAAATAAATATTTACAAGGTGTAATCATTAAATCAAGGCAATTAACCTGTCTGCTGCTGTTTTTAGCAGTCTTGAGTACACGATACTCTCTTACTAGCTACAGTCATGCTGTGCAGAGATGTCTAAGCTCCATCCTCCTATCTACAAGTTGGTCCCCTTGCCCATCTCAGGCTGGCTCACTGTTTTCCTTGCTGCCCCAGCTAACAGCAAAAAATAAAGGGAATTTTGAATGTATTTGAATATCAGTTTCATCTTTATAATAAAGGAGACATTGAATTTATTTCTATGGGAATGTAGAAGATTTAGAAGATGGGTAACTCATACATGTGTGTGTGTGTGTGTGTGTATAAGATACCTATATATACACCTATATGTATATACAGGATATGGATACATACCAGATATATGTATATATTATATATATATATATTAATATGTAAAGGATATATGGGGAGGTGAGGCACCTACAGAGTCCCATCACGAATGGTTTTCCATATTTCCTTCCTGACTTCCCTCCCCCTCCTCTTCTCTCTTCCTCCTCCTTTCCCTCTCCTCTCCCTCCTCTTTTTCCCTCCCTTTGACACTAAGTCTCACATAAATTATTTTTAATTAAAATTATTTTAATTGTATTTGTGTGTATGTGTGTGTGTGCGTTTTGCTTGTATGTATATCTGTGTATTGTATGTGGGCCTGGTGTTCGTGGAGGTCAGAGGAGAGCATCAGATCCCTTGTCACTGAAGTTGCAGATGGCTGTGAGCCACCGGAAAGGTGCTGGAAATTGAACCCAGGTCCTCTGCAAGAGCAGTCAGTGCTCTTAACCTCTGAGCCATCTGCCCAACCCCTGGTGCCCACTCTGTGACCCCGGATGGCCCCACTTACTGTAGGTATCAGTTATAGGCCAGCCAGGCTCCTCTCTTTAGATTAAAATCAGCTTAGTAATTTCTCTCAAAAAGCAAAATATTTTTCAGGGCTTACACTGCCTTTAGATCACTTTGAAGAAAATCAACATCTTAACAAAACCGAGGGGTGTTTTTAGACTGTACATCTCTTCATTAATTAAATCTCCCTTACCTCAGGAATGATTTGCAGTTTTGGTAGGGACTTTATGATTTATCATTTTGCACCACATCCTAAAAATGTTGTATTTCTAGTGATAGTCGGAATGGAAACTTGTTCTTAATTTTATTTTCCTACTTGCTTTCCAATGCTTTGTTACGATGATGTGAAAATTAAATAATTCATTTTCCTAGAATCCAGGAAACTTACTACGTTATTTTTATTAGTTTGCTGAGTTTTCTCTCATTTCTTTGGTTTTTGTAATATGAATCTTTAATATTGTCTTTAATTTAGTTAAATTTAATTTAACGTAATTTGATTGTGTTCCTGAATGGTATTATTACCTGTAAGTAAAGGGATGATGATGATGGTGGTGGTGGTGATTATAATGATGATGTTTTCCAGATTCTTCCTTCCCAGTTAGGGGGAATTTAACTGTTTTATGCTCTCAGACATTGTATGAGCTGGGACACAACTCGACCTAGAGCAGAGACAGTGTGGGTCTATGTCCTTGTCAGCTTCCTAACCTTAGAAGGAAGCATTCAGCTTTGTTAATGCTCTAAAGCTAGCTACTCTTTTGTATGGTTGAAGTTTCCTTATAAAATGTAGTTTTTTCCCATTCCTAGATTATGATTTTTTTATATCTAAGTGAATGTTGAATTTTGACATCTCCTAAATATAGTGACTTCCCATTGCTGTCTGTTTTAGCAGTAGATATTGTGAGTTACATTGATTTGGGGTTTGTTGTTTTATTTTGTTTGTTTGTTTGTTTGTTTGTTTGTTTTTGAACGGCAGCTCAGTCTTGCATTCTGCAGATAGTTTTATATTTTCTACCTGCTACAGTTCTGTCTGGGATTTTCATTTCTGCTTCCAAAAATGTTACTTTTCTTCTCTTTACAAAACTTACCCAAGAAGGAAGGCCCAAGCAGGGACGCTTGAATCACACTTAGAAGGGGAAACAAAATACTCATAGGAGCCAGAGCGAGGGGGGAATGATGGGAGAGGGCAGGGAGAGGGTCATAGGGAGGCAGGATCAGGTGTGGGGAGGGACAGGAGAGAGTCCCAGAGGGTCAGGAGAATTAATAGAAATCTGCAGCTGCTGTGGTTGGGTTGGGGTCGGGGTGAGGGAGTGTCTCTAGGAAGTCCCAGAGAACTGGGATAGGGGAGACTCCCAGAAGTCAATGGGGGTAATCTTAGACAAAATGCCCAACAGTAGGGAAATGGAACCTGAGTAGACTACTTCCTGTAGCCAGACAGGACCCCCAGTGGAGGGATAAGGACACAAATCCACCCACAAAACTTTCCACCCAAATTTTGTCTTGTCTTAAAGAAAGGCAGGGACAGGGGATGGCACAGAGCCCACCCTCTCAGAGGAAAAGGGAGGGGGGATGGGGAAAGGATGGACAAGGAGGGGGAGCAGAATTTGGGATATAAATAAAGTTTATAAGAATACTATTATCGCCTCTTGGAATATTTTATTTTATCTATTCATTAATTTATCTACTTGTTTGTTTGTTTATTTACTTCTTTAGGATTTTCTTTTTTTGAAACAATATTTCTCTCCATATTTCTGGCTGTCCTGGAGCTTGCTCTGTTGACCAGGCTGGCTTCAAACTCAAAGTTCTGCCGGCCTCTGTCTCCCACTACTGGGATTAAAGGCGTGTGCTACCACTACTGGGCTAACCCCTGAAATATTTCATAAGATTTGCTGCTGACCCTGTATAGGCCAAAGACATTCATTGAGTTTTTATGACAAATTTAAAGTTTTTAAATGCAGAAACATTCTATTTCCTGTGGATATGTTGATTACTTCACATTCCAAGAAATTTTGGGACCAGAACGACGGCTTTGTGATAAAGGAACTCTACTGCTTTGTCAGAGATGCCAGCACTCAGGAGAGCGAGTTTATAAATGGTCTGTTAACTCAAGTTTCGAGAATCTGACAGACTTCCCTGGGCTATAGGGGATGCATGTACACACACACACACGCATTAATACATTTTAACTTTTATCCAAAGTTGACAAAATGTTGTAAATATTTTCGTATCGTCCTTATGATGTCTGTCTTGCCCTGTGGGTAATTAATTCAGAAATGTGAAATTTCATATGCAAATCTTTAGCATTTTTACTTCACCATGGTTTTTCTGAGATGGTTTTTACTCTCGTTGTCTTACTGGATTTTGATATGAGAGGTCATAGTTTGCATTATCCCAGGTTTTGAGTTCATAGTTTATTGCTAACATATGGTCTACTCTGCTAGCATTCCATATACACTTCACACGCCTGCTTCTTCTGCTGTCCTTGAAGACTGAAGCACATGGTCATTTCCTTGTTTGTTTGTGTGTGTGTGTGTGTGTTTATCTATCAGGCTACCACCGGAGAGAGCGGGTTTCAATCCCCAAACCATGTACCTTTTCCAAGCTCACTTGTACCTCACACAAGCTGTGCTTATGTAATTTCATCTGTTCACACCTTTAGGTGTATAAACCTTTAGGATGAAGCCTCTCTTGTGGGTTAACCAGACTATTGATGACATTAGATGCCTTCCTTCATCTCTAAGGACGGCCCTCGCCTATGCCTCTGTAGGCAGTCAGCTCACTTCTTTACTTTGTCTGGTGTGTCTGGTTCCATCCTCCATGTGTAGAATCTCCATGCATCTTGGTCTCTAATGAGCATCTTGTGTCATCTTACATCAACAGCTTGGTCAGATTTTGTACTTTTCATCCAATTTGTTCCTCTCTCCATCTTTCATTTAGCAATTATACTTGGTATAGCCTCATGACAGGGCTGAGTTTTATTATTTGTCTCTATTATTCCCATTTTTCTCCCATCTCAGATCTTCCTGTGGCTAATTTGCCCCACACTCTTGATAAATTGACAAGATCATAGTAAAACCTTTTTCATTTCAGCCCTGGCATTTAACGACCCCTCTTTTTGTTTCTGAAGAATGGCAACATGCTTCATTATTTTTCAGGTCTACTTATAATCTAACCACCACACAACTCATTGAACTACAACCATCTCAACAAGTAAATCTCTCCAACACTCTCCCTTTGTTGACTGCTACATATGCTGCCCTTGTGTATGTTATGTATCCCACAATGCAATGTGAGCTTCCTCCAGCCATCGGGTGTCTTTCGGAGAAATGAAGAGGTATGAATATTTTTGTTCACACATTTCCATTTCTTATTTAGTCACTGGATCTGAGTTACCCTCTGCCGTCAGGATCCTGTAAGAACTTGCATTATGGACAGCAGGTTACTCTTGACATTTATATGAAAATGTTATTCAGTGAATCAAGATAATGAACCAATCTGCCCACATAGCACCTTTGAAAACAGTGATTTCTACACTCTACAATGGAACAAAGATAATCATTCCTCAATGAATACCCCTGGCTTGATCCATTTCTCAATTCTCCCATCACTGAGGAGGGCATGGGGTCTCTCAGTTGTCACTCACAGGGAAAGCATTTTATAGAGATCTGATCCCTGTTAGTTCTCCTGCCCTGCAAACACCAAGTCCCTGTGCATTAAATAGTTCAACTGCACACAGATATAATTAGGGGACTGGAGAGGCTCCTCTTGCAGAGGACCCAAGTTCAGTTCCCAGCACCCACATGGTGCTATTCAACTGCATGTAACTCCACTTTGAAGTTCTTCTGGCTTATGTAGCCACACACACACATACATACACTCATACACACACACACACACACACACACACACTGTATCTTAGAATAAACTGGCTCAGTGCTATGTCAAAAATTAAGAGCTACTTCAGAGAAAGCACTTACCATGCTGAGTCCAATTCAGCACACATTTACGGAGCAGTAACCAGTGTTTAACAGATTCTAAGAAACACGTTTCCCCAGCCATAACCCTCAATATACTCATGGTATCAGCTCACTGAATGTTTGGTGTCATTGATTGTCCTATGGCCTTATTTTATAGTTCAATGTCATCCCTCATCAAGCATACAGAAAGCAGCGCATACCGTCTTAAGTTCATAGGATGATTTTGCATCATTTCTCAAGTGCCACCAAAGCCTTTGTGATTTTTAGAAGCACGGGGAAAGGGGGAGAATCTGCTTTTGCAACTGGAAAAACATAATCCTGGCCATTGGTAGATCCTCCAGGAAGGGGATGGAAGGATTTCTTTTTCTTCTTGGGCTTCCTAAAACATTTCCGTTGTTCAATAAATTGCACTGTTCTCTGGTCCCAGGAGCCTAGTTTTCTGGGTTTGTTTTGAACCATGGCAAGGGCTTGACGACAGCAGCTGCCACTGGAAGCATCGATGGCTTTATCCTCTTCAGTGAGCAGCTGAGTACATTAAGACATAGCAGCTCTTTCCCAGGAGCGACATCCAAGCCGAAGGAGATTGGGACAAGACTCAACTCGTGAACACAAGAGACAGCACCTGTTAAAAATAGACACACATTTGCGAGAGGCTAAATTAAGATCCACTGATAAACATGTCAATGCCAGTTGGCAGGGAAATTCAAATAGGGCAGAAAAAAAACCCCAAAATCCCTGACCTCATTGTTTATTATATAATCAAGGGTAAGAGAAAATTCTGTAGCGCTCAAGTCTCACCTTGGACATTGATTACCGATGTGTTCTGTGTTCTGCTTAATCTTTCTGAGATTTGTCTCCCATACTGGGAAGCAAAGATGGGTTTATTCCACCTTTAAAAAATCTCCAGAAGAGTTAAATACTACTGCTAATAAATATTTATCATGGTGTGTGTGTATAGTCATTCTCAAGAAGTTAATATGGATATGAGAAAGTCAATTGAATACTGGTCAATAATAGCTGATCCAAGACCATAGTGAAGTACCAATTAGAGTTGTGTGTTTTAAAAATCGGTATCTTAGAAGGCAGTTTATAACTCATAACAGTTGTGAGTATCTTGAGAGGTGGCATTCCATGTAATCTAACTATATAGGTAACGGTATGTCTTATATCACATTACGAGGATGTAGAATATGTGGTTTTACCTTTCAAGAAGCATCTTGCCTCAGAGGAGGGAAAGGAAGCTAACTCAGAAAGACAACGGGCCATGTGATATAAGCAAGTACCAGGTGATATTCAAATAACCTTTCCATCTTGGAGGCGATGTGCTGTGGGTGGTGGGCACAGGAGAGAAAATTTATAGTTAGCTTTGAAAGATCTGTATCATTCAGTAGAGGATAGGACCTAGAGATGACATCACTGAAGGAATAACTACAAAGAGAGAAACCTAGAGACAAGGAAAGAAAGGAGTCTAGCATAGTCTCCTTTATACAGCTCCATGATAAACATTAGGAACTTAGGAAGAGAAAATTATGACATTTGGCTAGAATCCTTCTCATGTGTGGATGGGCCAGGGAGGCATCCCTGAACAGGTGGGTACCAAGATCTGCGGGTGGATGCCATGCCTGCAGTTCCACATATGGGAGAACAGGAGGATCTCCGTGAGTTACAGACACTAAAATTCAATAGACCTGTCTACGTCTCTTCACCTCTCTGTCTCTGTCTCTGTCTTTCTTAGTTAGGCATTGTTAATTCTGTTTTATAAGACAGGTTCTCTAGTTGGCCTAGGATTCTCCAGGTAGGACGGGATGGCTGGCCAAGGAGCTGCAGAGATCTGAGCTTAATTACCTCCCCAACCCTGGCATGTTGTGCCACCTCCAAGATAAGTCACTGGTTGGTCAGAGATGGATAGCAAAAATGACTGAGGTCCTTCACTCCTGCACTATGAGACAACACATCATTGTCCATTTGTAGATGGAAGAGAAATAACAGTGAGAAGGTCTAAGAGACACGTAGAGTTTTGATGCATTCCTTGGACCATCTGAAAAGGATGTAAATGAAGTCACCAGGCAATAGAGATGGAGAACAAGGATGGAGACTTGGAGAAAACCTGTATCCAAGGAGTGGGGTGGAGAAAAGAGAAATTAATGAAGAAGAAACAATTAGAGACACTGGGGTGAGCACACAGGTCACAAAGCAAAGGAGAAAGAGTACAAATGGCATCACAGCTCCACAGAAGAGTAAACAGCAGTTATGATCAGGAACCGTGGGTGACCTTGAGCACATGGCATCTGTAAGAAGGTCAAAGGCACAGCCACAGGGTCAACAAGTATATGTGAGATTTACAAGTGGTGCTTGAGAAGACATTGGTTTTGGAGGATTGGCAGTACATCTGCGGTAGAGTTCTGAGAAAAATCCCTCAGCTCATTTTCTCTCCAAGTAGGAGTCTTTTTAACGGCTTCTCAGTCCAAGTGCTTTGAACAAGCATGGTTTAGCTCCTATTACCTAATATCCTGATTCATACAGTCTGATTACCACCAGATCACCAGGTAAGGCCAAGAATATGGGTGTGGTGGTTTAAATAGGCATGGCACCAATAGACTCATGTGTTTAAATGCTTGCTCCGTGAGGAATGGAAGTGTGGCCTTGATGGAGGAAGTGTGTCACTGTGGGGAGAGCGTTGAAGTCTCCTATGCTCAAGCTATGCTCAGTGTGGAACACAGTATCCTGCTGCCTTTGGATCAAGATGTAGAACCACAGCTCCTCCAGCACCATGCCTGCCTGCACACCGCTATGCTTCCCACCATGGTGATAACAGACTGAACCTCTAAAACTGTAAGCCAGCCTCAATTAGATGTTGTTCTTTATAAGAGTTGCCTTGTTCAGGGTGGCTCTTCATAGCAGTAAAACCCTAAAACAATGGGTGTTAGCCTCCACCTTTACAAAAACAAAACCTAGGGAATTAAGCAACCCGGGCTCACAGTTAATACACAATAGGGTCAGTACAAGGACCTAGATCTTCTATTTACCCACCGGACATTATTTCCATTGCTCCAAACATACTACATAGGTCTGCTGCTGATCTGGCTGTTTGTGACTATCAATAACAGACTAAGGTCTATATGTAATTCTATATGAAGGAGAACAATCCTTATGATAGACCAAAGACAGTGAGAGTTTCTTTCCAGCGCACAGACTGATTCACTTAACGCCTCAGACCAGCCCATGTGTGCAGTGGCAGAGATTTGAGGGCTTACCTTTTGCTTTTGGTCCTGGAGGACTACAGTGACATTCTCAGGGACCCTGTTTGCCTGCCGTCCTTTCCATCATCACACAGGGAAGAGTGCAGCCAAAAGTTCAACTTTCTGATCATAGCACAAGCCAGGTATGAGGCTGGAGAGATGGCACAGTGATTCCGATGTTTGCTGCTATTGCCAAGGACCAGAGTTTGATTCCCAGCACCCACACTAGGATGCTCACTGTTGCCTGTAACTCTACTTCCAGGGGATCCAATGCTAACTCCCTGGGGTACCTGAAGGCATGTTTGTAACCACAGGCAAGTGCCCAGGAGTAAAATTAAAATAAATCTCTTTACAAATCCCCTTTCTTTTCCCGGACTAGATAAGTTGGTGTCTCCCATAGACTTCTTTGGAATAATCAGCTCTTTGTTGATGGCCATAGTCTTCCTTCCGAATCTCCCTTATAAGCAGTCAGAGCTGAACCTGACTTGTGAGTAGGGGATTTACCAAGGAAGAAAAGAAGGCGAGACAGGAAGCTGGAGGCATGGACTCATGTCTGCCGCTTGGATGCATCCTTTCTAAAGGACTCCACAACCTTTTTCCTCTTTGTAACCTAGATGAAGATATCTGCCTACCTGAGGATTGTGATTACTGAATTGGATGAAGGCTCCTTACATGGTACAATGACATGCATAAATTATCAACATCTACCCCTGTTACAGACCACTCAAGATGGATTTAGCAACCACAGGGAAGAACAGATGGGTGGCAATGTCTTAAGCAAGCCTCACACCGTTTTCCCCTCTTCCTTCTAGATGCTGTCATGTGGATCTCTTTTTTCAACAATGCCATTTCAAATTAAAACAAAGGCTGAAATGCCCTCCCCTCCCCCGCACCCATTTCCCTGATGATACAAAGAAGCCTCCATCCAAAGCTAAAATATGTGAACATCACTCAACTAACAAAAAACCCTCTGTTCTTGTTTTTGTTGTTGTTGCTGTTGTTTGTTTGTTTCATAAATGAGAGTCTTCAAGTTGCTGTTGTTTGTTTGTTTGTTTGTTTGTTTGTTTGTTTGTTTGTTTCATAAATGAGAGTCTTCAAGGACATATACCAATTTTTAACTCCATCAAATTGTCACCTACCGTGGGTTATAAACGAATGAAATGCAGTTGGATACACTATAAATATGAGAAACGTAGCCCAGAAAACAAAAGGAAGAGAGTATATAGGCATAAAAGTGTATAATATAAATTGTAAGAAAGGGACCACAAATGTGGTCTCAGGCCTCCAAGCAGAAAGACAGAAAAATGACTGGTTGTGCAATTTATGGCACAACCAGAGGAAAAGCCAAATATTGGGTGAGGCACAGCTGTTGTTGGCATTGGAACTGTAGATGGCTTTTCCCCTGAGTCTTTGTGAAGAAACAATGTCACAACCATCCCAAGAGACACTCTACAACCAGTCTTGGTGAACCCATCTTCTGCCTCAAAGTCAAAAATCACCTCTCAACAGACAAAAGTTACTATGTTATTCTCAGCTTATCATCTTTAGGTACATTCATGCCTTCTGGGTAGTATTGCTTCTGAGAAGTGAGCTAGTCAAATATTTGCCAATCAGTCCCTTGGAAGGAAGCAAGACCTTGATTGGTAGCGTTTGTTAATTACTGTGGTGTGAATACTCCTAGTATGGCTAATTCCAAGCCACTAACAAGACATCACTGAAGGTACGTTGGAAATACTTTCCACCACACAGATGCCACAGACACAGATAACCTCAAGCACATTTACAAGAGTAAAAAAAATAATTAGGAACGGGTGAGTTCCAAGTATTAATTTTCTGGTGTACTTTGTTTAGACATAAGCTTGCATAATCTAATTCTTAATAACTGTGTGTAGCAGTCACTGGCAAATGCCTGGATATTTACCAGCTGGCTCTTGCAGAGCCCACCACAAGCTGGTTCTAAAACCCTGTGACTTCTAAACTAGGACAAGTCCCCAGCTGTCTTCTCCAGGCCCATCTCTGGCTACTTGCTGCCTCACACCTTCTGCTCCAACATTCTGAAGTCTTACAGATAATTCAAACTTTGTTCCTCTATCGGACTTTTGGATAGTCCTCTCTGACCTCAAAACCTCCACAGCTCTCCCATACTGCAAACCTCCACTTATACATTTCTCCCTCCAGAGAGACTTCTCTTGGTCTATAACCTTTGTCCTATAATGAAGAATTGGGTTTTCTACATCCTGACCTTTGCCCTTGACTATTGTAGGCAATCTAAGCCCTTGGGAAGGCCTACCTGATAAGAGTGCTTCTGTTTTCTTGGGAGCAATCTCAATAGTGAAAGTTAGCAAGGAGATTTGTGAGGGTGGTTTTGAACCCTGGGAGGTCTCCTTGACAATGGCAGGTGCTAGAAAGGAAGATTAGCCACACTACGGGGTGTCAATTCTATGCTACTGAGCCCTATTAAAAACCCTGGCTATTAAGACTCAGGTGGGTTTTTCTCATCACATGGGCTGTTAGGAGAAATGTACACCATCCACCATTCCCCTAGGAGAGGAGAGAAAGTGGCTTGGAGTGTAGATCTCCCCTGGGCTCCATCCTGTGGACTGCTTTCCTTGGCAGCTTTTATCTTTATTCTTTGTCTGTAATAAACCGTAATTATGATCATAACACACTGCAGTGAGTTTTGTGATCTAATTATTGAACACAAGGTAATTTGGAAGCCCCCAAATGCAATTAGTATCAGAAATGACACTAACTCTGGGGACTCCCAAATTTGGTAGCACTTCATGTGCTTTCGTTTTCTGTCCTATCTGAGGTAGCCTATGCAGCCTAGTCTGCCCTGTTAACCTGGTAGAGAAGAGTTGCTGGGCCTTGTTCACTATTTCTTCCTCAGGGCCTAGCCCCTGGCAAAACAGATCTGCTCAAACAGTGAAATGAGCTCTCCAGACCACGTTCTCACATCACCATGTTTACATCTGTTCCCAAGACTCCTTTTGTTTTGACACAAATCAGTTAAATAATGGGATACTGATAATGGGAAGGCTGTTCGCTGACATCCATTCTATGCTTGGGAGAAGGCTCACCTGTATAACACTCCATCTTTTATCACATCTCTTCGTTAAATAAGTGAGATCACAGACAAAAATGCAAGGTTATTTGTTTTCCTTTTCAGATGAACATCCATTCCACCGAGTGTCTCAACCGGCCCTCGGAGGCACACGAAGGCTTGTGTTCTGGGGTGTACATGGGCTTCAGACAAAAGGCTGAGCCAGAAGCTTCAGAAGCCAGCTGAGCCCAGGATAAAATTGACAAGGACCCGAGAAAAACAAAGGCGTTTGACCAGGATGCCTGGCCCTGCAGAAAGCTGTCACAAAGTCGAACACATTATTAAATTCCCTTTGCTTGCTGTCCATGGAAGTACAAAGACCTGCAAAGTTAACCCGAAGCTAGGGTAGAAAGCAGGAGAAGCCAAGTCCTTTCCCACCTGACATATAGTCTACAGTCTACACCTAACGACCAAGGGAGGCGACATGTTTAAGAGCCATGGAAATACCAAGGCATGTGCCCAAGATTAGCAAACTAGAGGCATGTGCTAATGGAAGCTTGCTTAACGGTGTTGGGTTAGTTAGTTAGTATAAAGCAGAAAACATGCAGCAAATCCCTTGAGCCCAACGGGTAGCAGGTGAAACATGGGTCAAAATGACATCTGCTACATTCCACAGTATTTATTCTGTGCCAGACTCTGGGAACAACTCTCTGTGTTGCTGCCTTTTGTACTCCTGACTCCACAAGGTATTATTATCCCAATTCAGAACCACTGACATGCCTTTTGAAATTCTTTTATTAGTGTACATTAGCTGCACTAAATAAGGTGTTTCCTTACAAGGTTTTCATACATGCATAAAATATATTTTGATCTCGGTATTTCTTTTTACTGTGTAAATAGATGGCGACAGTGTACATGTGGGGGAGTGTAGGTGCACATTGCTCTACGTCCTCCGTCTCCCCAATCATCTCTCACCTTAGTTGTTGAGGCAAGGCCTCTCAGTGACACAGGAGCTGGCCATTTCCACTAGACTGGCTGGATAGCAAGCTCTAGTGAATCCATTTGTTTCCTTCCCCTAACTCTGGATTTACAGGAACACACTGCACAGTGAGGTTATAGATACAAACTGTACACTGGGTTTACAGACACACACTGCACACTAGGATTACAGATACACACTGCACACTGGGGTTACAGACACACACTGCATGCTGGGGTTATAGGCACTCCCTGCACACTGGGGTTACAGGCACACACTGCACACTGGGGTTACAGAGGTACACTGTACACTGGGGTTACAGACACACTGCATAGTGAGTTTATAGGCACACACTGCACACTGGGGTTACAGACACACACTGCACACTGGGGTTACAGACACACTGCATATGGATCTTGGGGATCAGAACTCAGGTCCTTGTACTTACACAGCAAGCAGTTTACTTATTGGGCCATCTCCCAGCCTCTGTCATCAGTTGAAGAGATATGGAAACTGAGATTTAAGAGTCAGTCAGAAGCAGCACTCAGTCATAGTCACAGAGCTAACATGGTGAGAGTCCCACCCAGGTCTGTTTTCGTAAAACCTACATTTTTCCTAACATGCAGCACTGGTCCTTCCTGGAGGAGAAAGGATGCAGGGAACAATTGCAGTTGCCAGGCAGATGTGACTAAGGATTTCGTCGTGGTTCGTATCAGTGTTCACACAGAGATAGGTAGACTGAGGAAGGACTGATTATAGATATTTTAACAAGAACTGAAACGTCTGCCCCTAACCCTGGCAAACGCTGCAGTCCCCATTAGAGACCAGACCCTGGGGACAAGAAAAGCTTGTGTTTTGGAAGCCTGGAGTTTTAGTCTATTTTAAAATCCATTTGAGCGGGGCACACAGACAAAAATTAATTCATGACAACTTGTTCTCAGACTGTTAATTCGGGAGGACGTCTGCAGTATTCATCAGCTCGCAGATTCACACTCACACCTGTGTGGGGGCTGTTTTATCAGTTCCCTGAGCGAGAGGATGAAATATATGAAGAATCTGAGTTGTGTCTTTTCCTCTAGTTGATGATTTTTAAATGTCAGTGGAGTAAGCTAAGGATAGTGGTCAGCGGTCTGTGCTCTTCAACTGCCTGCTACTACATCCTTAGTCTTCTCTGTAGTCAAGTGTGCATTCTGTTCCAGACTTGATTATACTGGGAATCATACCTACAACACACAACCAGCATTGTTAGAATCTATTACTCTTTACATTCTCTTGTCCTTTCTTGGTCAATGGATTCCACCCTAGACCTTATTTCAAGGCCACTGTAATGTAAATGATCCTACCTTAATGCTGCTACAGGTCAGTGTGTTCTACACAGAAACTCAGTGAAGGAGAAGGGATTCACAGCTCTGTTCTTTGATCCTTGTGACATAGGGTGGTACCATCCATGTTAAAGTTACTCTTCTGATTCCTACTCTGTTACGCTCAACTCTTCATGTGCTAGCCCAGGTTTTTTCCTTATGACTCTGGTGGTTTAAATAAAAATGGCCCCCATAGGCTCACAGGAAGTGGCACAATTAGGAGGTGTGGCCTTGTTGGAGTGGGTGTGGCCTTGGGGGAGGTGTGGCCTTGTTGGAGTGAATGTAGCCTTGCAGGAAGTGTGGCCTTGGAGGAGGTGTGGCCTTGGAGGAGGACGTGTGGCCTTGTTGGAGAAAGTGTGTGTTGGGGGGGGTGGAGGGGAATGGGCAGGCTTTGAGGTTTCCAGCACTCAAGCCAGGCCCAGTGTCTCTCTCTTTCTGCTGACTGTTGATCCAAATGTAGAAATCTCAGCCACCTCTCCAGCGCAATGTCTGACTATTTGCCCCGTTCTCACTGTAATGACAAAAGACTAAACCGCTGAACTCTAAGCTAACCACAGTGAAGTATTTTCTTTTATTAGAGTTGCTATGGTCATGGTGTCTCTTCACAGAAATAGAAACCCTAACCAAGACAGACCCACAGCTGGTAAGCTCAGCTCTGTTAGTGTCTTGGGCCAAGAGAGCAATGGATAGACTTTTCCTTACACGAGTGGTATGACATTCACCCCACTTCCATCCAGCTGGAACTCTAAAAATCCATTCAAGTTTTTGCAACATGTTCACTGGAAAGTATCCTACTAGGCTACTTAGGCTAACTCACATTCCAGGGGAAAATGAACCAAAACAGATGATCTACACTTCGTGTTCCAATCTATCTGATGAAAAGTCTTGGCAACCATGGCACCCAAAAAGAATACGGGAAGAAAAAAGTCTTGAGAACAGAAGAAACTGAGCAAGTATTTCAGTTAGGTCTCAATATCCTGTGCAAGGGATATGGACAAGATGGGATGGAGTGGTCCAAGGAATACCCTTCATTTTCCTCTTTGTAACTTCCCCGAAGATTCTTGCCTCCAGGGTATCACCTCACCCACACTTAAAGCGATCTCATACTGTCGTTTAAGGTTCCATGCATTTGATCTATCAAAAATTCCCACCTTCTGCTGAATTGTTTTTAAGAAAGAAAAGAACAGGAGCTGGAGAGAGGGATGAGGGTAAACATTTGATGATCTCTTAAAGCACAAACATGAAGGCCAGAATTGGGGGTTGGAGAGATGAGCCAGGGGCTAGGAAGGCCAATTTCTCTTTACAGAGGACTTGGTTTTGGTTCAAAGCACCTACATCAGGTTGATCACAATCATCTGTACCTTGATCTCCAAAGAACCTGACAATTCTCTCTGGCCTTTGTGGACAGACAGACAGACAGACACACACACACACACACACACATACGCGTGCGCGCGCACACACACACACACACACACACACACGAAAGGAAACAAACCCACATAAAGTCCAGGTAGACGTAGTGGCCTACGATCCCAGCCCTTAAGAGCTGAACAGTGATAGGGTGTCTAGGACCAGCTGGTTAGCTGTGCCAACTGAATTGCAAGCTCTGGGTTCAGGAAGACTGTGCCTCAGTGACATAAAGCAAAGAGCCATCTAGAAAGACTCTACTAGTCACACTCAGGCCAATTCAACAGGGAAGCATGCACCGTCTTACACATAACATAAGAAAAGACAAAACAAGAACAACAACAACAACAACAAAACTAGAGAATCATGAATGTGTATGTATTGTTCGGGTGGACCTCTCAGTTTCCATGCTGTGGATATGAACTCATGTGCTCATAGTATTTAGAGATGGATAATTAAAATTGGATCAAGACTCCAAGTTGAACCGGCAGATTGGGACTGGCAGCTTTACAGAAAGAGAGTTCCAAGCTGATGGTGGCTGATGTGTCACCTTGTGGCACACTCTGCCTTGGCATGACATCACCAGAGACCTTCACCTGATCAAGTATTTAAGAATGAATTTTGCAAGGTGGGCAGTGGTGGTGCATGCTTTTAATCCCAGCACTTGGGAAGCAGAGGCAGGTAGATTTCTGAGTTAGAGGGCAGCCTGGTCTACAGAGTGAGTTCCAGGACAGTCAGGGCTACACAGAGAAACCCTATCTCAGAAAACAAAAACAAAACAAAAACCAAAACAAAACAAAAAGTCTCTCCTGCCTCATTCTCCTGAATGCTATAATTACAGGCATGTGCTACCACATTGTGCGACTAAGTACCTTTTCTTTACTAATTAGACTATAGCAACAGTTATAGCAACACAAGATGAACTAAATCAGGTATAAAATGTCAGGCTGCTTTTGTGGATTGTCTCTTGTACATTGTCAATATAGCATCATTAATGTGTAGCCACTCTAGATAGACAGGAACAAGAAAACGTACAGAGACATTTCCAAGGCAGGGGCTACCAGAGTAATTCATTTATCAGCTGAATTCTTTCCATTTAAAAAGACTTGCCAGGTAGGGATTTTTTTCAAATACTGATTTGATGAGCTAGCGAATAGAATCATATTTATATGACAGTGAATTTTCTAGGTGGCAAGGACCTGAGACACATTTTTTTTTAAATAGCCAGATAAGGGGAAAAAAATCTTGGTGTGCACAATTCACACTTGAAGTGATGGCTCTGTCTTTGAAACACCAGGGAAAGCGAGGTGTTTAATGTGTCTTCCAGACAATTACAAAGCGTCCCTTGATCAAAACCCTCTGTGAGCAATATTGACAAACCTGCCCAGCCACGGGAATCTCCTAGAGAGAAAATGATCTATGAGATTACCTGCTGGCGGGTTCATGGGTCAGATTGTCAATATCCAGTGAAGGATCATAGAAATAAACATTCAGGGCTCGCTGTGCTGACGTCTGTATTTATGGTGCTCAGAAGGCAGTTAGTCAATCAAAACCAGTTAGAGCAATTACAGTTTTCCCCAGCTAAACGGGAGAGAAAGAACCCTAACTCTGTGTGATGAGACTTCAATGCAGCAAGATAATCCAAAATTGCTTTTTATTCATGTGGAGGGAATTCAGTGCTACTTTATCTTGTCACTTGTAATTGTCTGATTAAATGAACACCACGGAGATGTATTAATGTAATGAAGTCAAACACTCAATTAGGTTTTATTTTCTCTCCCATTTTTGCATTGTTTGGCATTCCCGCAGGATCAGAAGTACAATGGCGCTCTCCCTATTGAGTTGAGCTCCTTCGTAGTTGGCAAATATTTATTCTTTTATCTATGTTTCAGCTGGCACTGCAATGAATGGACCCCTTTTTTCCCCCCTGTCTTGACTCCTGCTGTCACACAATATATTGTGATGTTGTTGGGCATAACAGTATTTTAGAGATGACATAAATCACTAATGCAAGACAGCGCGTGCTGAATTCAAAGAGCGAATCTCTTTGAAGGAACAGAAAACGTGTAAAGAAAGGCTGATGCCCAGAAGGGGCTGGGATGCCTGCAAGTTGGCACGGAGCTTGAATACACTCCACTGAATGCTGTGACGAATCATAAACTTCCTGAAGGGTTAAAAATAAAGATCCAGAGAAAGAGCGTCAGCCTTTGGGGCCAGTACCCTTATTGTGGCACACAGTGAAGCTCCTAAGGAACTGCCGGGCTTCCAGATTGGAGATCTTCCTTTAGCTACTGCATGGCGGTCTAATTTCCTGTGAGTCACTAACTCGCTATGTTTTCTCATAGTTGTGACAGAGAAGTAAAGCTAGCACATGCCACTTAAGAAAAGGAGAGTCTACTCTGACTCCCAGCTCCAGGGGAGATAGGTCATCACGCAGGCACGGCCTTGGGAATGAGAAGTCAGCTGTTCACATTGTCTGGGCAGTGAGGAAGCTCAGAGAGCAAGGGGAGAGGGGCTTGCTTATAAAACTCCAAGGCCCACTTCTAGTGTTGTATTTCGTCCAGAAAGAATCCGCCTCCAAAATGTTCCACAATTTTCCCAAACGGTGCCACCATCTTGAGTACCTAAGCCAGTGGGAGAGATTTCAAATTCAGACTGCAACATTCCCTGTGGTGGTTTGAATAGGAATGCCCTTCCAACCTCTGCCCCCCACACACACACCCCACCCCTGCTATAGACTCATGTGTTTGAATGGTTGGCCCATCAGAAGTGTCCCTACTAGGAGGTGTGGCCTTATTGCAGGAGGTGTGACCTTGTTAGAGGAAGTGCGTCACTGTGGAGGCGGGCGTTGAGGTCTCTTATGCTCCACCTAAGCCCAGTATGGTACACAAACTTCTGCTGCTGCCTGTGGATGAAGATGCAGAACTCTGAACTCCTTCTCCAGCACCACATCTGCCTGGACACTGCCATGATTCCCACCATGATAATAGACTGAACCTCTGAAACTGTAAGCCAGCCCCAAATAAATGTTCTTCTTTCTAACAGATTCCTTGATTGTGATGTCTCTATGCAGAAAAAAAAAAAAACAAAAACAAAAAGTTAACTAAGGTATTCCCTAAGCCTCTGTTATCTTACCAGTACAATGAAAATGATGGTCAGACCCTCCTCACATAACAGGACTTTTAAATCACGAAAGTCCCACATGATGTTAATATAGTAGGCATTCAGTAATGTTGGTAATAATGTTATTATTAAAGTACGGATTGATATTCAATTCAAAGAGTCTTAATTATGTGTTCCATGCGTGAAAGAAAGTCGGTAGCCTCAGAAACAAACACATGACCACTGCCCTCAGGTTAGGATTGAGTTCTAAGCCTACCAATATCTCAAAGGCTGGCGGCACTGGATACCTAGAAGAAATGTTGTAAGTCTCCTTAATGGACACTGCTATCAGCATGCCTGCTACTAGAATCCATTATAAGAAGAAACAAGGAGGTCTTTTGAAAAACTTTCCGGCATCGTTCTCTTGAACATGTAACACACCAAGTCTTGCCTAATATGACAGTACATTTTTGCCTCTGCATATGTGCATGTATGTATATGTGTGTTTGCATGTTGTGGTGCTGATGTGTGTGGATGTGCATGTAGAAGTGTACAAATGCCTGTGGAGGTCCAAGGTTGACATCAAGAAACTCTCTTCACGGACATGTACCTGATATATTACACTGGCCCTGTGAGAAGTCGAACAGTCCATTGAGCGGAAAGTGAGGATGATCACAGGAAAGACAGAAAAGAAGACTCAGAGACAAAAGTTAGAAATTGGGAGGCCTGCAGGTCTCTACCACACCAGCCCTGAATAAATGTCTCATAGCCTTTATACACATTACACTATCGTGGGAAACAAAGCCACAGGAGACCATGACTGATGTCCATAGGATATCTATTCCCATCCAGACACCTCCCTATTCCTCCATGTTCCTTCCTCCAAGATTAATAGAAATCTCATCCCTTGTCTTGAGCTTCAAGAATATTTCCTCTTATTGTTCTCCTTGCCTTAAGCTTCAAGTGTAGCTCCTCTTATCGTTCCATGAGTCAGAAGGCCAGGAAATCTGCCAGCAGGCCCTGACTTGCTTTGACTCTGCCTGACAGTTGAGCTCTCACAGAAGCAGGAAAAAATGGCTCCTGACAATATATGTTTATGAGCCTCTTGCTGAACCTGGAACTCTCAGGTTTGACTCTTCTGGCTTTTCCAGGGATTCCCTGTCTCCATCTCCCATACTCTAGGGTTAAGAGAGGATTGCCTCTACGACCTGGCCTTTCTGTGGGTTCTAGAATCTGAATTCTACCCTCAGGTTTCTGCAGGAGGCCTTAACCCACTGGGCCATCTCCCTGGACCCTAGCACAGTCTCCTGAGTCTCTCTTGGCTGTCATTGCATCTCACTGACACATTCCTAGCCCACTTCGGAGCCTTTGCTTCTGTGTCTAAACTCCTCACTCCCTGATTCCTCTTCCTAAAGTCTTACCCCCCAAGTCTCAGCTCTGGTGACATCCAAACCGAGAGGGCCATCTGCAGCTCCTACCTTATCCACAGAACATTCTAGAGCAATTCCTCCTGGGGAGTTCCTCTTTACACATTATATTTTCCATTTGGACCTTAAATATTTTTGTGAGTTGTATTGCATTTATCTCTCTCCAACTCAACATATAGACCTTGAATTCAAGAGCCAAGATTAGTATTGGGGACACACACACACACACCACGTACGCACATATGCACCCAGGTCTTTGCATAAAGCTTGGCTTGCAACAGAGATTAACAAGCATCAAGCAATGCAATAGGCACATAAGCTAAGGATGCTGGCACAGTTATAATAAATAAAGAATGCCATAGGCATATAAGCTAAGGATGCTGGCACAGTTATAATCCCTGAGTGGGAGAAGTTTGCACTGAGATGATCATAGTTTTGAAGCTAGCCTGAGGTAAACATCAAGACCTTTTCTATCATAGTGAGGACACAGAGGGAGGGCACCATCTTGGAAGTAGAGCACAGGCCCTCAAAACCTCAAGCCTACTCTACCATGGCCAATCATATCCTTCAACCCGAAGCCAAAATGCATCCTTCCTTCCTTAAGGCTTTTGCCAGGTGTCTTGTGACAGGATGACAGGTCCATGTGATGTTTCCTGGTGAATGAAAGGTTTCTCCTGAATTTTTGCTATTCTTTCTCTTTTTTATTTTCTGATCTCACAAGGCATCTGTGAGATTGGTGCGTTTACCTTGGGCCTGCTCGACAGTGTCTCTTCTGTTTGCTACAAGACATCCATTGAGTCAGGACACAGGCCTGTGGTCACCACTACGTATAGACTTTGTGCCCTTTCCCCTTCTTTGAGGGGTTGCTCCAAAGAAAGTGATCATTTCTCTTCATAGAAATGTCCTCTGTCTGGCTACAACCCATTTAACATGATTCAGTGCGTTTTTGGTCCCCTCTGGGTGTCCATTATGTGTGAGCATCTGAGAGCTTTCAGCTTTGCAGCACGATAATTTGGGAGGTCATTTTACACACAACACAGACAATAACCTGTCAGGGGAAAGAAATATCTGCTGTGCATAAATGTCTCATTTGTTTGTGTTTTGAAATGTTTTTTTTTCCTTAAATATTTCTTCCTTTGTAAGAGAAAAAGAGCAGAAAGCCCTTGTTTTCCTGTTTTGTAATAGCTTTTTCATGAACCTCTCTCTCCCTCCCTCTCTCTCTCTCTCTCTCTCTCTCTCTCTCTCTCTCTCTCTCTCTCTCTCTCTCTCTCTCTCTCTCTGTCTCTGTGTGTGTGTGTCTCTCTCTCTGTCTCTCTCTGTCTCTCTCTCTCTCTCTGTCTCTCTCTGTGTGTGTCTCTCTCTCTCTGTCTCTCTCTCTCTCGCTCTCTCACTTATAAAGCAGTACCAGATGTTGAAAGACACTTTCTCTGATTGGTGTCCAGAGAAAACAGAAAGCACACATCACTTCAAGACTGACTGCTTGGAGGAAACAGACTGGACAAAGGCTGCCAGAATCAAACCCATTGCAGATGGCACAAAACAAACCCTGTACTTCCGAGATCCCCCTTCATAGCTTGATTACAATGTTAATGTCTCGATTAAGAAGAAAAGATAAATGAGAGAACAGAAGAGCTGCAAGAAAAGGGCTTTGGTTTATGCTGGTTCCTTGGCTTGTTACATAATCCTAACTCGGAGTTAACTGAAGGAGGCCACCATTCTGTGGGATGCTGAGGGATGTTTTAAGGAGGAAGAAGGCACTTGGGGATGGTCTCCAGCATGCAATGGTCCAACTTCTGGTTCTTCAACTTCACAGTGGTGCAAACAAAAAACAAAAAACAAAAACAAAAAAAAAAACTGATACATGGTCAGCAAAGTTGATAGTTCGAGTCTTGAATTTTGGACTTTTTCTCAGACTAATGACGATGATCTGAGACTCTCTCCCATGCTGGGCAGTGGGAGGAGCTCAGTTATGAGGTCACAAGAGGATGGTCTACTCGGACCATGCCCCTGTGCTGTGGTATTCAGTAGTCATAGGTTTTTGAGCGCAGTTTTTACTTAAGATATTTTTGACTCAGTTATGGTGGGATATAATTCATCCCAAGTAAAGGAGCATGCATGCCCACAGAACTCATACATGGAAATATAACTTCTACTCTAAGGTGATATATTAGGATGCTAAGCCCAATGAAGTGACTATCGCATTGGCAACCAGGCCCCGATGCAAGGATTAAAGTGCTTATAAAAGGGTGGGAAAGAGTTATCTAGGCCTTTGCCTCTCTCCTAGGCTT
>NW_028227264.1:67242500-67330000 GCF_978045245.1 Mus caroli
ATCCCATCCTTTTATATCGGTCACTTCGTCCTCTTAGTACAGGAGGAGACTTGGCCAGTACTGTGGAAAATTGGAAAACATCACATCATGGAAACTGATATTTTCCATGGAATAGGACACCCTAGCCATCCTAGCATCTACAACATTTAAAATTCATTCATTCATTTTTCATTCATTCATTTATTCATTCAAAATCATAGAAGTCTCCACAGACACATATTTGAGTGCCTGACATATTGGACCATGGCTTTGAGAAGCGTTTATTTATCTTGAGGAAATCTCAAGGTTCAAAAACTTGCATTGCCCAAGAAATACAGCAGACTAAGCAATCTAACCATCTATCTAGGTGAAAACTTTGATAGGTGGATGGCAGACTTGAACATCTTTCTCTGATTTTCCCTTTTATGCTCAGCAAGCTTTAGAAGTGGCAGTCAACAGTCAAGCCTCCCTTGCCACCGACTAAGACAACCTTGTTTATATTTGACAGTAACACGGTTCTCCTTTTAAATTGATAAAGGGTTCTTGTTTATTTGCTTAGCAATAGCTCATTTGGGCATTACTTATCTTCAGGAAATAAGCTGCTGGGCAGGAAAATGTTAGTATTTCAGTAAAGAAGCTGACTTTTACATTCATGGCATACCACAGGAATGGCCCAATGATTATTACTCAACCCTGTTTCACAAATAATTGTTTCCTGGTTGTTTGTTTGCTTGCTTTTCCTATGGTTTTAAGATTAAGTCTCACTATATGGTCTGCACAGTCTAAAATTCACTACATAGACCAGGGTGTCCTTGAATTTGGAAAGATCTGCCTGCCTCTGCCTCCCAACTTCTGGGCTTAAAAGTGAGCACAGACATGCCAGGCAATGAATAAAGTTTCACTGTGGGGGCAACGATTCCAGTTCATTCTGTGTGTATTTTGCCTGTGACTTCCCTCACGCTGCATCGTAGGGATGAGTCATTACAATAAATGATGAAGCCTTCAGAAATTGAAATATTATCTGACTCTTTACATGAAAGGATTTGCCCAGTCCCGATGTTTATCATTCCTTGAACAGTCTAGGGGTTATGAATTAAAGGTAAACATCATTACATCTATTTACTAACTCTGGAGTTATCGTGGGAATCGCTCCATCCCTGGGAGAGCCTGTGGTTTGTCTGCTTCTCCAGTACAAGTAGATTTTCCTGCAGAACTTGGCCCGTAATTAAGGCGTGCACTCAACCTTGGCAGTGACATGGTGGTTAAAGCTCATAACCCAGCAGCCTAACTCTAGTTGAGGGGAAAATAAGGCTTACAGCATGCTGTTTTCTGTCCCTTGGATGAAGCATTTACTTAACAATCAATGCCACTGTGTGCCTTTCCAGACTGACTCTGTCCTGGCAAGAGCAGAAAACCTGAATGAGGACCTCATTTCAATTCTTTATGATATTTATAAAATGGTTTTAAATTTTTATTAAAACATTTTTTAATTTTTATTTTATGGGTATGTGTGTTTTGTCTGCCTGCATGTCTATGCATGCCTGGGGTCCTCAGAGGTTAGGAGAAGGCATCAGGTCCCCTGGAACTGCCCTTATAGATGGTGTGAGCTACATTGTGGATGTTTAGAACTGAACTCGGGTCCACTGGAAGAGCAGCCAGTGCTCTTGACCACTGAGCCACCTCTCTAGCTCTCTTCATCTTCTTTTCCAAACAGACTCTTTAAATTGAAGCTAAAAAACCAAACCAAATAAAACCCAAAAAACTGTTCCTTAAGAATAAAACAGCTTCCCTACTAACTTAAACTTTTACCAAAAAGTCTGATATGACTGTACTTGGTAGGAATTGTTAGTAACTCAAGATAAAGTCCCTGTTTCTTTAGGAACTCAAGTACCCCAAACCTTAAAGCAAAGACCACTGCATGTATGTAATTTTCCTTAGATATTTTGATGTGCCAACATAGAGCAAATTGAAGAAAAATAAAATAATCTTTGAAATTGTGGCTCAGGATTAAAATGGCATAAATATCTCCTGTGTGTCAGGCAAAGTGCAGGCACAGCAAGTACAACCAGCCATGATAAATACAGCCTCACCAAGTACAGTCTCACCAAGTACAGCCTCACCAAGTGCAACCTCACCAAGTACAACCTCACCAAGTGTAAAAACAACACCAGCTATAGCCAAAGCATCAAGTGAAGCCATACCAAGGACAACCACATCACTAAGTACAGCCACATCACCAAGTACAACCTCACCAAGTACAGTCACAGCTCTTAGAACTGCACACATGGCAAACATAAGCAGGCACTGAACAAGATACGGAGTTTGGCAGGGCATGGTCGCTCATGCCTTTAATCCCAGCACTCAGGAAGCAGAGGCAGGTGGATTTCTGAGTTCGAGGCCAGCCTGGTCTACAAAGTGAGTTCCAGGACAGCCAGGGCTATACATAGAAACCCTGTCTCAAAAAGAAAAAAAAAAAAAAAAAAAGATACGGAGTTTCAAAGAAAGATAATGGTGCTAACTAACCATAGAGAAGGAAGGAGGCTAGATGTCCACTGCCCCCTGGTGGTAGTGAACAGAATTTACTTTCCCTAGGCGAAGCAGTGTTCAAAACAACCTGTAAAAGCAGAAAGTGTCTTTGTCTGTTCTCATGCTCAGGAATCCCCAGCATGTAACCTGAGAGCTCTCACCTGACCAGGAGCTAGGAAAACCCAAGCTCGGATGGGAGAATTGAGCATCAGAGGACACAAATGTAAGAACCACCCATCGGTGACTTTACAACAGCCACCAGAACAAGACTTGTCTGAGAACTATCCCAGATGAAAGAAATTTTAAAACAAAAGTCGCACACAAAAAAGAACATATAAAGAGAAACCAACTGAATACTTTAAAAGTGAAAAAACACAACAGCCAAAGCTAGCGCTTCTGCAGACGGGCTCAATAGCACACAATGTAGAAAGAGCTCGGCCAGAGCAGAGCATTTTACGGGATGGGATGTTTGTATACATCATGATGTGTCTTTCTTGACAAGTTCACACTTATAAGCACAATTCACTGCTTAGAACTACACACATCATTGTGTATGAAGCCAGAAGTACATAATCCCCCGACAGAATCCACTAACATGTAGATCTTAGACTTCCTCTAGGTGGCTGCTTGCTCTTTATAAGCTACCTAGATCATGTTTGTTTGTTTGTTTGTTTGTTTGTTTGTTTAACAGCAACACAAAGGTACTTGAAGTGGAAATGCAAGGGTTTTTTGGAAAGTCAGTTGGATGGTGTTTTGTTGGGGCAAACATGTGAAAGTGTACATAGGTGCGAAAGACTCAGACAGACTCGTGAAGGAGCATTTCATTGAAGCAGACACAGAAGAGGATATTCTGCTAAGGCAAGCACTTGAAAGGACATGTGATCAAGGATTCTGTGTTAACATGTATGTACTGGTCTGCCTTGTACTGCACAGTTGACCTGTAGTTGTTGGAACGCTATAGAGACAAATGCACCAGAAAACTTTTGGTGGTGTATTGTAGTGTCTTGTAGTGTATTGTAGTGTCTTCTTGTTTCTGTGGACTCCGAATGATTGGATGTGCATGCTAAGGTAAGACACTTGCTGAGCCAAGACCCATGTTGAGGCAAGGCATAGGGATGACATGTGATGTTTGGAGGGTATAAATAGGACTTCATGGAGTGACTGAGACAGAGCTTGGCTTGTTGGTATAGCTAGCTGTACAAGACTTGTGGGTCTCCTGTCTTCGCTGATCCTCGCTTCCCTGAGAGAGGTACTGCCAAGAACTTTTCTTGGTGTTCCTGTTGCTCTCTTCTGTTGATTCGAGCTGAGGCTGAGGCCTGGCTGTCTCTGCTAGGTTGTGTCACCACTGTTGCTAAGCTGACTCTATTGAACTGGACAGTTGATATATCTATGAAATGTTTGTGAATGTTGCTGTCTGTTAATTGAATTGTTGCTTTTCAGACAACATAGACTAGAGTTGTTCCAAAGAACCTTTCTAAACAGGTCTATATTTTATATATATATCTTCTTTTCTATTATCTCTGGTGGCTGGTGAGCTAAAATCATTTAAGGACCATCATTTAAAATGAAGTTAGAAAAAAATTAAAGTTACAGGTGGCACCCAACACGTACTTTAATTTACAGCACCACTTGTAACTTTAATTTTTTCAAACCTTATTTTTAATGAGGGCTCCTACATCAGGTGACGTTTCACATGTGTGCTGTAGCAGAATATTCTCTCTCCTATGTCTGCTTCAGTGAAACTGCTTCACGAGTCTGCCTTAGCCTTTCACATCTGTGTCCGTTCACAGCCCTGACTTTGAAAGATGTCACCAGCAAAGACAGACCCTTTGTTTTATTGGCATGCCTTGTCACTCCAGAGTGGATGGAAGGTAGCCATGAGAAGCACAGGTGCTGGCGTGTATCACGTGTCACCTCAGGGTCGGACTGGAAGTTATCACTGCTGGAGACAACAGAGCTAGTCCAAAGTCAAATCCACTCACTTTCTCCTCAGCGGCTGAGGAAGCCCTTCAACCCCCTTAGCCTCTTGCTTGGTAATATGGGAAGAGCGGCCCTTTTTGTCTTACCTGGAGCAGTGCTAACTATGATGGCACAGGCGCAGACACTCTTTCACATAAGCCCCAGGGCAGGAAGCACTCTGTTAGGACAAGTTTCTTTAACCTAGTACCTCTCCTTATGCATAATGTATGTTCTTTATCTATACTCAAAGGCATAAAAAGCTTAGGCTGGTCATCCTAAAAGGGCAAGGTTCAGATCCACATTTTTTCCACCCTCAGAACTCAAGGTTCCTTTACCAACAATGCTATTCTACTTATGCTGTCTTATTATGGTCAGCACACACACAGCTGAATCTTGGAAGTTACAGGGAAGTTCTGCCAGGCTCACCAGCTCTGGTTGTAGCTCTTTCTGCTACTACCTCTGCTCATTCTTGTCGAGATGAGGCATGGGGTTAACTGTCAAGGAGGAAATCACACAATTGTCTAAATTCTGACTATTTGGACACAGAGAGATGAGGCTCCAGCACTCACAGGAGAGGAAGAAATCAAGAACCTCAAATAAAGGTTCAACCACCTTTGCTAATTGAGTTTCAATGGTTTGTATGCACTTTATATAGGTCATGTTACCTCAGTTGATTACTTAGCTGGAAAAGTAAGACTAATTCCTCACTCTTTTGTTGTTGTTGTTTTTGTTGTTGTTGTTGTTCCAGCTCTTCTCACTCCAGCTCTGCTCCAGCCCCATTCCAGCCATATTTATTTCATATAAGTGGGTACATTGCCACTGTCTTCAGACACAGCAGAAGACAGCATCAGATGCCCAGTATAGATGGTTGTGAGCTACCATGTGGTTGCTGGGAATTGAACTCAGGACCTCTTGAAGAGCAGTCAATGCTCTTAACCGCTGAGCCATCTCTTCAGCCCCTAAATCCTCATTCTTACCCCCAACCCCAACCCCTTTTTAAAAATTTCTTCTGCCTCCCCCACTATCACCTTCACCATCATCTTCAGCACCATCATCATCTTCTTCATCACCATTATCATCATCACCATAACTGCCATTGTTGGAGTTCATCAAAAGACCCTCACTCACAAAGACCACAGAGACCGCCATCGCTGCAAACCACATGAAGAATTTTATTGATCCAACATGTTGGGGACTCCCCTCTCAGCTCGCAGGCCAGAGGAGAGACCCAGAACAAATAAAGAACATACTTTTTATACCTTTGTAAGGGGCAGATTTGGGAACAGGGTTCTCAGTGGTGTAGCAAGTAATCCTTTCAGGCATTGGTTGGTTTGCATAGTGACTAAGTAACCCTTTGGCCTAGTGACTCACTTTGCCTGCCCCCACAGTGGGTTATTATGATTTGGTCATCAAAGCAGTAGTATATTTTTAACTTATGGGTCAGTCACAGTTATTAACATTACAGGGAATCCTAGCAAAATCAGGGTGGTTTGTGGTCTTTTTCAGAATTCAGTGTGGGGTAGGGGGCAGGAGAATTCTTCTGAGAACTGTTATTTTTGTTATGGTTATTTCTCTGAGAACAGCTAATATTGTTTTGGTAGCTGTAGGCTTAATCATATTGACTGCTAAAACGATGTTTTTTACATTAGTATAGTCAGCCAGCTTCCTTATCTGGCTCTGCACTTGGCCTGCTAGTACAGTTTGGAAATTCCTTTTCAAAGGGGGAAGGTACTGTAGTGGTCTTGAACTCATTTTGGATATTACACCATCACCATCATCATGCTCCTCCCCCTTCTCCCTAAACATATTTCCACTTGGATGTTACCCAAGCATGCCCTAAAACTTTCTTTAAAATAATTTTCCACTCAGTGAGTAAGATTGAAAATCCATTCCTACAACTCCTGTTTGGAGCAAGCAGCAATTTTTTAATGCCACCTGTTACCCAACAGAAGTGTATTTTTCTGGAATCAGGTATGATTTCTCTCCCTCTCATCTCACTCTACGTGATTGAAAACCCCCATTTTACCTTTATGGCTTTGCCCGTCACCTTTGTAAATTATAGAGTCAGCTGGCTTCCAGAGATGCTGGCACAGCAGGGATTTATTTTAAATTGACATTTTTGGTGTGCCCAAGTGTGGCCCTATTTGCTCACTGAGAGCTTCAGGGATGGGGATGCTGTAAAGTCTCATCAGGCTTTCCTCCCTCTTGCTGGGCTGCCCCATCACTGACGCGGATCATTATTTTCCCCTTACTTAGCCACTCTGGCTTACTTTCTGCTCCTCTCCTCAGCTTGTGGTGAACTCAAACATATTCCACTTATTTTGACGTCTGTATGTGAAGTCCACCTAGTGTGGGATGAACCCGAGTCAGAACTAGTTATTTTAGTCCCGAGAAACAGCTACATTGTTGTGTCAGATAGATGCACTTGCAACACTCGATCCTAAGGATTGTGTGATGCTATTGTGGTGATTACCATTGGAGACAAAAATCTCCCTCCCTTGATAGTGGCAGGATGCAAACTAAGACTTTTTTGGGCAGAAGTCTGGGTTCCTGGAGAAGCCTGATAATCACACAAGGCAAATGTGGGATGTCTGTGAGCCTGAATGGAGACACCACCAGTCTTTCCTCCCTGTAGAATTCTGGTCTACCTACTTCCTGCTCAGCCTTCACCAAGCTTGGAGTCCAGCTCTACCGATAAACAGATTTAAAGCTCCTTCCACCAGGATCCCCACTACTCAGAGTTGCTCAGCCTTCGCTGCTCCTCTCTGACTCGCGCCCATGTGTCCATGGCAATAAAACCAGATTCTCTCCCTTTTTGCTGCCTCTGTTAAGCACTGTCTAAGTGTATGAAGAACTTACAAGCAGTGGCTTTTCCTTCCTGTATTCTGTATTTCATGAAACAACCATCTCCATGTAGGAGATGCTGGCGTGGACTAATCTCTTCTTTACCCTCTGCCCCTGAATGTAGTCAGACTTGGAGCCTGAATGTGTCTAACCCAGAGTCTCTCAAAGTTTAGCCACCACAGCAATGTGTACAGTAGGAGCTCAATAATTGCCTGTAGGTGGGCCTTTCTTGGCTGGTAACTCTTGGGTATAGAAGATTTTGCTCTGGGGGATACATTTCACAAAGCCACAAACATTTATGTCAGGATTGGCATCTATGAGGTATAAGCCAAGAATGTTACAAGCTACCCCAAAATGTATAAGATGCACACACACACACACACATGCAAACACACAGGAATGTGCATACACAGTCACACACATTCACACACATGCACATCATACACACACACACATATACATATGCACAAATGTACACACACAGGAATGTACACACATGTGCATGCACACATGCATACATATACATACACTCACACACACACATGCATGCACATACACACAAACACACAACACACACGTGCACACACAAACACACACAGAGAAATGTTCATACACAAATACACATATATAAAAACAAGAAGAGTGGGGACAGAAAGCAGAAAGCAAATGTAAATAGTAAACTTGGGAGTAAACAAATATTTTCTCCATTCTTTGTTAAAACCCCTTCACAAAACACCTCCCACTTTCTCTTTCTCCTCCTCTTTCAATTTACATAACAATGTCAAAGATTATGTTGTTCCACACTGGTCTTGATGCCTTCCCTACTAATCTTTACCAAGCCCCACTACTCTCCCAGGATATTCTGAAACAGTATATCCCATTGGATTCTTGTGGCCAATGTCAGGACAAAAAGAGAAAAAAAATAAATCATGTTAACTGTCCCAGGACAACATGTCTTAGTAGAAGGTCAGCAAATATAAATCAATATTTTCTCTCAAACTACGTGTCATTCAGCTTTCCTCTCATCTACAGTACAGTCTTCCAGAGCATTCTCTCGTGTTGAACATAAATAACATTTTGCCTACCATAGAGCTGACAAGAATTCAAATGGAACCCAATTTTTAGGCTAAGACTTTGGTATGGATTGTACACTTGCCTTAGGTTCATTTCTGGCGATAAAATCCCCTCACAAAAGCACTTTACTGGGAAAAGAGTTGGTTTTAGCTCACAGGTCCAGGTTGCACTGCATCACAGAGGAAGGAGTCACAGCTTCAGAAGCCTGGGGCAGTTGTCCACAGTCAGAAATAGGGAGCCATGAGTGCAGGCTGGTGCTCACTCTCTTTGTCTACCTCTATGCAATCCAAGATCGCCCTGACCAGAGGCATGGCGCTGCTCACAGTGGGCCGGTCTCCCCTGTTTAATCTTTTGACTCTAAATTGTATAATTATGCATCTGCTTATGCTCTCGTATGAACTAGATATTGACTTCCAAGGCCTTCCTTGACAATCCTGCTTCAGTGTTATATTTATGTAAGATCCTGATAGATCAGAAGTCTGGAGGACTGGCTGATTTTGTATGTCTGATTCACTCTAAGATGTGTGAGATCATTTGTTTTTCTCTGCCAGGTACAATTGCACAGAAGATTCACTGGAGACCAGATACCATGAGTCTAACAGTACTGGCATTGGAAACTAGGTTCTGGACTCACAGACTCCAGGCCAACTTGGTCTTTTTCAACATGTCTGTGATGGTTTGTATATCCTTGGACCAGGGAGTGGCACCATCTGGAGGTGTGGCCTTGTTGGAATAGGTGTGACCTGGTTGGAATGGGTGTGTCACTGTGGGCGTGGGTATAAGATCCTCACCCTAGTTGCCTGGAAGTCAGTCTTCCACTAGCAGCCTTTGGATGAAGACAGAACTCTCAGCTCCTCCTGTGCCATGCCTGCCTGGATACTGCCATGCTCTCACCTTGATGATAATGGACTGAACCTCTGAACCTGTAAGCCAGCCCCAATTAAATGTTGATTTTTATAAGACTTGCCTTGGTCATGGTGTCTGTTCACAGCAGTAAAACCCTAACTAAGACAATGCCCAAACCCACGTTGACTACTAAATAACTGCTTTTTACTTCTGTCCTCTGCCCATAAGGCAATGTGAAAAAATACATCCCTCATGAGCAATCCTTTGTGAGCACAATGATAAATGAGACCATCTTTGACCAGTTGTAAGTCAGTGTTATAACTAAAGGTGTTATGGAAAGAGCCGGGCATACAAGTATGGAGGAGATGGGCTTAGGATTAACGAAACCAGACTTGAATCTTAACAACTCTCCTGTGATAGCAATGTGATTTTGGAGCGAGCCCCATGTTGCTCTCATTCAAAATGACATTGTGATGAAGGATATGTAGGAAGTGCTCATCACAGAGTTTAATCCATAGCGGATGGTCAAAATGCACTTTGTGTTACCTATTGATGTTAACTAATTGTCTTAGTTAGGATTTTACTGCTATGAACAGACACCATGACCAAGGCAACTCTTAAAAAGAATAACATTTAATCAGGGCTGTTAATGTTAAACAACATTTAACAGGATCTTCAGAGGTTCAATCAATTATCATCAAGGCAGGAGCATAGCAGTGTCTAGGCAGACATGGTGCAGGAGGAGCTGAGATTTCTACATCTTCATCTGGAGGCTGCAAGGAGGAGACTGGTTTCCAGGAAGCTAGGACTAGGTTCTTAAAGCCCACACTCACAGAGACACACCTACTCCAACAGGACCACATCTTCTAATAGTGCCACTCCCTGGGTCAAGCTTATTCGAACAACTACACTAATGTTAATTGGTTCTTTAGTAGAGACAGATATAGACTTATAGACAAGCTGAACCCCACATCTCAGGAGACACCTGAATGGTACACATTTGTAATATTGAGCTGTGTTAGGTAAACCCTCAAGTAGCCTAAAATTGGCCATAGTAAATGTAATGCCCAAACCTGCCTCATTAGGACAAGGCTTAAATGATGCACTTGACTTTGGGCTGGCTCGTTCTGAGCCAGTAGAAGTTAAAGAGAATGGTAAAAATGAGGAGAGGCTGAGGAGCTAATAAAGTTTTTATTGTATTATTTATATATAGCTAAATCTAAGAATGCTAAGAGAGCCAAAGCTTTCTTAGGAAGAGCCTCCCTGAAGTTAAATTTGAAATAGCTCTATCCTAGTTTTTCATACGACTTTCAGAAATTCTAAGAAATTGACAGTCATAAAAACCCCGACTTCAAAACAATTTTTTTTAAAATAGCCACTGTTAGTTTTAGAGAGCAGCTTTTCCTGTCCTCCAAAAGGGCCAGTAACTTCAGGTAAGAACATCTGGCAGTTATCTTTCCCAGAGATGTGAATTCCTAATGAAAATCCGAGCATTCTGAAGGCCACCGTGACAGTGGACGTTAAGGCTCTTCTGACCTTGCACCTTTATAGCAGACATGAGTCCATGTTGTGTGACTGGAGCAGAGCTGAAGAGCCCAGGTGAAGCAATTCCTGGCTCTGCTAACCTTCTAGACTGCTGGGACCAAAATATTTATTGATCCTTATATGTCAGACACAGGGTAAAACGATGAAAAGATAGCCATGGTATGTGGCCTCCTGTTTTGACAGTCTAGAATTTTAATTCAAATAGAGATATCCAAGACCCAGTGCTTAAGGTTAGAATGTTGGGGGACTATGGGACAGACTTTGAAGACAAATGTATTTGAAGATGGGTCTAATTGAAAGCTGGTTTAGTGCCTTCCACTTTAAAAAAAAAAAAGCCTTTTACAATACACATATGCCTGTATACACTCTTATGCACTCACTGCACATACATGCATACACAGACACACACATACACACATATGCACACCTATCCACACACACAGACACACACACATGCACACAAATATGCACACCTACACACACAGACACACACACACATGCACACCTATACACACACACACACACACACATACACATACATACACACATGTCCACATGCTTACATTGACTATAGAACCATAAACAGCTAAAGAACAGAAACATTTCTACTTTGATGAACACAAATACCTACCTACTTCCAGAAGGTTCTTAGAGCTTCATGGACCCTGACATTGTCACCACTGAATTAGCTCCCTCAAATCTGGAGTTTTCTGCAGGCTCACTGGCCAATATGTCATAATATAACGCATTTACACCTTGTCACACAACTGGTTTGTTATGTAGAAACATGGGAAACTCCTCTGGAATTTTCAGAGGGATGAATTAGCATTTTTAATGATGATTAGTACAGACAGATCTAAATATTCTGTTTCAGATCTTGGGGGCTGAGGACGTTTCTGGATAGACACTGATAATAAGCTGTATATTATTTAGAAATATGCTAGCCAGGCTGGAGAGATGACTCACTGATTAAACACACTGGCTGCTCACATTCACAGGAACCGGGTTCAAGTCCCGCACTCACATTCCAGCTCATCACCATCTGTGACTGTAATCAAAGGGACTCTGAAGCCTTCTTCTGGCCTCCACGCACACCAGGCATGCGTGTGCTACACAAAGACACAGACAGCTAAAACACCCATAAACACAAAATGCAATTAGAAATCATTTGTAAAACGGAGTGTGCTGGTTTGGATGGAGTCAGGTCCAGTTCGAAGAATAGAGTGAAGGGCATTCTCTCTGACAACTCTGGAACAGGGTTGCTTGCCCAACCCAAAAGCCCTTTGTCATTAAGTCCAGGCACAGCTTCCGGATCCCTCTTCATCCAGCAACCCAGGAAGATAATATCACCTTCTGACCTGGGGAAGAGCAGAGAGCCACCACCTTGCAAGGCTGCCTTCTCATGCCCTCGAGCAGATGTTCAGGGAGAAAATCTTCCTATTTGCAAACAGCCCCTGAAGACAATGGCTTAGAGATGGAGCAGTTTCCCATCTGCAGGGCTCAGGCAGAGGGGTTTCTTTTTAGAAATTTCTTCTTAGGATTATGATCATTTTCCTTACCTCTTCTGTGTCCGTTTTGAAGGACAGCACCTCATTTATCTTTGGGAGACAGTGATGCAGACACTGTAACTGAGTAGATTGCCCCCAGAGGATCAAAATATTTGTGTTAAATGAAATGAGAAACATGCTAAGAGCCAGCACGGATCCTCCAGGAAAGGGTATTTGGTAATTTTGAAAAAAAAAAATCTACTGAAATTCTTCTCTTGCCAAGAAAAGAGGAATGATTTCTATTAAAATGACTTCATGTCTGAATTACTCTCTGCCCCTCGGGAGCACAGAACATTACGGCTTTCATACTTGGTAATTTAGAAGTACGGAGGACACCTTATTTGGAAAGCGTGCAGACTTAACATGAAATGTTGGGTATTAAGTATTTTCACCGCCAAAGTCTGCTTTTGAAAACTCTGCATGTAAACTGTTCAGATTAGAGCCAGATTCGGACCTGGTTGCCCTTCCCAGCCCTTTTGGCTTCCCAGCTTGGTACCACCATTCCCAGAAGCTATGGGAGACATCTTTGAAGACATCTTTCAAGAGTTCTACCCTTCACCAGTGTTACCATGGATGTCCTCATGTGAATGAGGCCTTTGGGTGCTTTAGGCACATTTTATTATGACCTGTGTCCACGCTCCCACCTATGTTAATATAGGGGCGACAGAGGTCTAGTATGTGCATTAGAAAGACATAGGCATTTTAAAAATTGGGTTCAAAGCAAAGAAGCAACTCTTACGAGATTTTACAGATCTCAGTGACATGGGGTTGCAAACTAAGGCCAGACACGGATTTAGAATTTAAAAAAAAAAAATGCCCAATTCCCCTCCCCCACCCACCCCCAGATATTTTTCACTGTGATCCCAAGTGATAGATCCTGAATCTCAAAAGCTATCCTTAGAACGCATTAAATATCAACAGAAGGAGCTGGAGAGATGGCTCGGCGGTTAAGAGAGCATGCTGCTGAGTTCAGTTTCCAGCACCTGCCAAGCAGCTGATGCCCTTGTGTGGTCTCCGTGAGCATCAGGCACACACATGGTGCACAAACATGTATATGGGCAGAACACCCACACTCCTAAAACAAAATAGCATTGCTCTTCATGTTTCCTCTACAGCAGACACACGTGGGTTTGCAAAAGGATCATAACTTTATGATTTTTAATGGTTTAAAAAATGGATTTGACCATTTTCCCTCCATGCTCTCAAAGCTTAGGGGGAGTAATTATCTTCTTTGTTCCTTGGCCAGATCATGCCATCTTTGGGACCAATCAAATGACTGGCGGAGGCATAAGGTCTGTGGCTATGTGTTAAAAGTCAGTTATTCTTTGGAATATTAATTAATAGCTAATTATTGGAGTTATGCTAAGATATATTCACAGACTTTATTTTAGAGGCAGAATTCCCACCGTTATCACTGTGTTGATGGGAATGGGTTAAACAGAAGCAGATGTCAGCCAACTGGACCCACAAAGCTGGGGAGGCAGGGAGAGGGATGAGTGTACATGGGCTCCATTCTCTCTGCATGTCTCTGTCTCTCTCACACACATAACAAGTCTCTCCTTTCCCTTCTCTGTCACACACACATACACACACACACACACACACACACACACACACACACACACACACTTGCATGCGCACATCTGTCCAACACATAGAGAAATATGTCCATCCTCTGATATACAAGGCAGAGTAAAGGTTAACTACAGGACCAGCATCAGCAGACTCTGCAGACAGACAGACAGACAGATGGATGGATGGATGGATTATAGCATAGTCTTTGCTTGTATCCTGACACATATATAATCCCAAATATTTTAGATCACCTCTGCATAACTTAGAACGCACATACATGTGTGCATAGACATGTACAAGACACACACACTTGCACACATACACACACAATAAGTATGTGACTGTCATGCTGTATATTCAATGAATAATACGAAGGGAAGATAAAGCTACACATACTCAATATAGACATTTTGGAACACATGCGTATCCCAGTGACATGGAAAATGTCTCCTTTAATAAGGTGTTTGCTGCACAATCATGTGATCCTGAGCTCAGATCCCAGAATGGTCTACATGGCTGAGTGTGGCCGCATAACCACAATCCCACACTGGGGATCAGGGAGCAGCAAAGATGATCCCTGAAGTGTGCTGTCATCCAGTCTTGTCAACTGGTGAACAGCAGAGTTGCTGAGAAACACACTCAAAAGATAACTTGGAGAGCATTAGAGAAGACACTCGAAGTCAACTCCAGCTGTACACACATGTGCATAACCACACATACACATGTGCATAGACGTGTACAAAACACACATACATATACACATATACACACACAAATACACACAGATGCACACAAGTACACACACATGCACATATACACACACATATATACACCTATACACATACACACACATATACACATTCACAACATATATACTTACACATATGCACACATATATAAACACATACACACATGAACATATACACACATACACACACCACACACACACATGCACACATTTACATACCTACATATACAGACAATATACACACCTACACACATACCACATATATACACACATGCACACATTCACACATATACACACCTACACACACATACCCAGACAATATACACACACCTACATACATACACACACATATACACATCTACATACACAGACAATATACACACACCTATACACATACATACACACACCTATAACATATGCATGTACACACACACACTCACACACACACATACACACACCTATCTTATCATATACTTTGCCTTGAGCCCAGCACATCAGGCAATCTGACTTCTCTTTGCATCTGGTTTCTCACTGGTTCAGGCTTGTCTAGTTCTCACAAATCTACCATGCACGAAGTGCGTGTACGCTCACAAATGACAAATCCCTGTGGTGTTCCTCATGCCTCAAGATATGACCTCAGCCTTGTGCACTGCTTGAGGCCACCAGAAAATTTACCCACTGCCCCCCCTCCCCCCGGTGGCTGGTAGCTCCTCATCATATTCTCAGGGCTGCTGGGTAGGAATGCATGGCTCCTGCTTAGTTGAAGAGGCCAACAAGATTATTTAGCACCCATGAGGATCACCACAAGAAAGATCAGGCATGGTGGTACATGCTGGGAACTCCGGCATTGGGAAAGCTGAGGCACAAGTCCAAAGCAAGGCCATATGTCAAGTTACCAACCCATAAAAGTATCCCATGTAGGATAAATGGTGCCCAGGCCACACCTTGACAAGGACTTCATTATGCAGACCTCTTGCCCTGCCCCCACAATGTCTCTCTCATCTGAATTTGACTTCTTATGCCTAAAATCTCAAGATTTGAGAGGCTTAGGGCAGGAAAATATAGCTACAGGGTTAGTGTCAAGCCAGCTGAATCACTGATTGAGATTTTGTCTCGTAGTCATCACCACCACCATTATCATCATATATAATCTCCCCAAACTAAACAAAACAAAAACTTAAAGCTCATGCCAATATTTTCAAGACAGACTAGGGGATAGCTAACTCCCTTCTCTTCCCATCATGATACATCCATCAAATCTTTCTTTCTATTCATTTGTTTCCTAGTTTATCTAGCTTAAAAAATTAAAAACTAAACATTGTGTTTAGCTTTCATGTTCTTCTCCTTGTAATAGTTTGATATAAAAATTGAAAAAGATAAGAATGCTACATTCATGATATGGCAAGATAATAATATAATAATATATGTAATAATAAATAATATAAGAAATAATGTTATATAATAATAATATTATACCATAACTAGTAAATAATGTTATCTTATATAATGTATTATATAATTATAATATGGTAATATATTATATGTCATAATATAATGATAATATAATATATTGTATATTGTATATAGAGTATAATGTGTAATAATATAATAATATATAATAAAATAATAGCAAAAATAACAGTAAAGAAAACATGATTATTCAGTCACATTATTTGTATACTTGAAGAAGTTTCTTGTTCTGGCCAAATAATATTCCAGCCTGTGCACACACGGTTGCCTATAGCCGATCATCTCTCCGTGGGGACGGCTGCTTTTGTCATGTGGGCAGTATTTCTGGTTTATGTGGGAGTTCCATCTTTAACTTTTTACTGAACGTTCACACAGTTCTGGCTCCACCAGTGGCACACAAGCCTTACGGTTTCTCCACCTCCTCCTCAGGAGGTCTCTCCACCTCCTCCTCAGGAGGTTACTCCACATCCACCTCTTGCTTTTCTGGTCATCCCCATCCCGGCAGGTCTAAGGCGAGTTTCTGGATTTGATTCCTGTTTTCCCGACTATTACGAACACTGAATTTGGCTCCATGCCTAAAATGGTTCTTTCATGCCACGGAGTGGAGGTCACTGCATACCACACAAGCTGAGCCACCAAATGCATGCGATCAGTGCCTGAGGGTACAGAGGTGGGACTCAAATATGTCACACGGGATTTGAGCTCAGGACAGAAGAGAAAAGGCTAGACTGTGAAGCCATTGGACTCTGCACGGAAAACGCCCAGGGTTTCATCAAAGAGAGATACAAGTCTGCATCCACAGCCGTGACGCCATCATCCTGAAATCCCTGATGCCACAGTGTGTCACTGAGGCAGGGAGCCTGATGTCCGTTGGCCCCATCGGTGCCATCCAGGCACGGCAGCAAGGAGTCAAGTTGAGCATAAGGAAAGATTATTAAAATGCATGGCCTGGGTGGCTCGCAGGTGAGCTGCCTGCTCCAGCCTAAGCCAATCGCTTTCAAGTAGAAAGTTTGTTTTAAAGAATTTTGCTTCAGTCTGGTGAATCGGACACCTTAAATAAAATCCACTTAATAAGTCCCCCTGGGCATCACTTGATGAAGCTTGGCTTTTTTTTTCTTTTTCGTTGGTGTGTGTGTGTGCATTTTTGTATTAGATTTAATATCTGGGTGATACTAAGTTCCATGGTTACCATAAATTATAAGTGACTACACAAAAATTTGAGAAAGCAAGCAACTTGGTTAAATTGCTGAAAATGAAAGGCGAGGCACAGTTTCCAGCACCCCGTGGGCTTTCCTGATTGAGTGTGTGATGCCACGCGTGGGTTTAGTTTTAACAGAGATTATTTTCTAAGTGGCTGAATCCCTGACACTGCCGAGTCCAGTGTTCTTCCCTTCCTCTCCTCATATTTCCCCGAATTTTGACTTCAATCCAGACTGGTGAATTATAGTCAGGAATTAAAGGCTTGGCAACAATGGTTGGCAGGGTGGGCCAGAGTACAGAGCACAGGGTATGTGGAACAAGTGGCATTCTTTGTCCTGATAATGTGGACTTCAGGAGCAAGAGCTGTATGACATTTGAGAGGCAGAGACTTTCCTGTGAGGTGAGTGTAAAGGCGGGAACTCAGCTCAGAATTAATAGAAATTACAGATAGCCAGGTCAGGGAATTTGGAGCTAGCAAAGAGGAGACTCTTACACCTCCTGACCTGGGTGGAGGATGGGGGAATCAGCACTGTTGAGAGCATTTGGTTTCCATATCCTGGTCTTTTAAATCAATTTCTTCTTTGACTTTCCCCTTTCATGCTTATTTAATTATTCAGCTACCTATTAATAGTTGAATAAGATCTTTGACACACGTTCATTTTAGATCTTGCGGAAGTCATGGGTTTTTCTCTCTTAGAAACATACCCTTTAGAGGCATTGGTAACTCACAACGAGGGAGAACACATCCCGCTATTCCCACACACCGGTTTTCACTGAGTTCATGTAACAGTGAAGATAAACCTACCTCACCCTTTGCAAAGACAACCTCAGAGTCTCAAGGAGGCTGGACAACTTGCCTACTTGAAGGATGGAATTAAAATTCAGAGAAGCATCCTCTGGCATTGAGAATCAGCACAAATTCCTAGCCTGTCTTCCAGGTCCTGTGGCCAGGTGAGCTCTTCGTGGGGAATTTATGTCCCTTCTGGTCCCATCAGTTCCAGAAGTGCAATGCAATGCTTGCATGGGTCTCAGCAGCGTTCTCCAGTAGCTGAGGGAAAAAGGCTGTCATCGTCCCAAGACGCCTGTTCCCTCAGCCTTGTCCTAAGACCAGAGAGAGAAGTGAGTAGTTAAGAGGTAATTACGACTTCCCAGTTGGGAAGATGGAAAGAAAGAGGAACATATATAGACGTTGCACGGCTTCAAGTAGTGGCTGAAACACAACCGTCCAGCATCCAGAGAGCATGCACTGTAATCTGGTGTCTACATCACCTTGGATTTCCGGCCCCAGTCTCCATGCATTGTGTGTCTGCATCTCATCTTCTTCCTGTGGTCCCTGCCCAGGCACAACTGTGGGGAGGGATCTCCACTTTCCCACGTGGACACTCCTGTGAGGACCGAGGAGCGGAGGAACCGGCATGGGAGTGTCGACTACCCACGTGCCAGTTTCTTTTGGAAGACAAAAGAGTTGGCAGAACCACCAGCTTTCCCGTGGTGTGATGTTGGCAGTCTTCTCCATTAAATGAAATATGAATCCAGTGTTGTGTGAGAGAGAGAGACTTTCCCCTTGGACTCTAAAGTGTGTATTTACTCCTTTATGGTTTTTACGATGCTTCGGAACAGCAGGGTACTGAGCTGATCGTCCAGGTGTCTGTTTAGCCTTTGCTGTGGTCCGTGGAACAGGCCCAGTGTAGTCAGAGGAAGGTAAGAAGCGAGTTTCCAAGCATAGAAATGCACTTGCCATTTCATGCTAAATAATGTTTTCTCTCATGTAATAAAGCAGCAGATGACTGCTGGGCCTTGTGAATGGAGAAAACAAAGACAAAATGACTTTATTTTTAACAGGCCCATTGTCCAAGTGTGCCTCCCATTACACACACACACACACACACAGGCATACACACAGACATAGACACATACCCCACTCACGGACGCACACATGCAGAGACACATGCGTGCACACACAGACACATACACACATACACACAGACATACACATGCAAACACATGCATACACACAGACACATACAGAGGCATGCACATGCACACACATGCGCGCACCCATGCATGCATGCATGCATGCACTCGCACGTGCGCGAGTGCACACACACACATGCATAGAGACACATACACACACGCATACACACAAAGCACACACACAGATACATACATATATGCATACATACATACACACACATACATGCATGCACTCATGCATGCATGCACACATGCACGTACACACTGCTCATTGCTCCCGCAGAGTTCTGCACATGACAGAGCATGAACACATTACACAAAGACACAAAGGGAAGAGCTTCTTTCTCTAAGAACGTGAATTCGTTACATTGCTTATTCCTAAGCTTGAACACATGACAAGAAGCAACTGACCAGAGGACTGGTTTATTCCAGCATACAATCGGAGGAGATCGGACACAGTCCATATTGGCGGTGGAAGCACACATTCTGTCGGTAGTCAGAAAACAGGGTGCAGACAGGGAAGTGGCACTGGGCTGAAAACCCTGAAGTCCCGCCCCCAGTGATCACTTCCTCTGACGAGGCTCCACCCCCTAACGGTGCCCCAACCTTCCCACATAGCACCTGGTGAGGATCAAGTGTTCATATGGGAATCCATGGGACATTACACATTCAAACTGCAGTAGACCAGCCCAATCAGGAGTTCTGGAAGACAGGACAGGCCCAGCATAGGTGAGAGGCCACCAGTCAATCAACAGAGGCTGCTGTCTGCTATCTGCTGCCAGATCTCTCTGATGGAGCCATGTTTTTCTCTCCAACATTCAACTACAAGCCATACTGCCAGAGCCATACTGGGCAGAAGGGGAAACCTTCAGAAAACGGGATTTCAGGGACAGTGGGGTAGGGTGTGCCTGCAAGGCCATTAGGGACCAATACTGGATCACAAAATATTAAGTAACACAGTTAATCTGCTTAGAATCCCAAGTTGATGGCTTCACACACTTCTCACTCATTCGCGGACGTTTGACACACTCAAAGGAATTAAAATGAAGTGTGGGCTTCCCCTAGTCAAAACTGTTCTTTGCTTCTCGTGGGGTAGTTTTGTGTGGTCCTAATAAAAAAAGTCCCTGCACATCCCCAGTCAGCTCCCCTCCTCCTCGGCCCTTTCCGGTTGGTTCTTAGACTCCATTTACCCCATCAAAGCATGTTGTGACCCCCCATATACACCCTTGCTTTTGCAATTGTTCTCTCTGTCCAATTAAGCATAATAATTAAAATATCCTTTCTCTCTGGAAGGCAATTATAGTACAACTTGGTAACCTATGACTTGACATCAGTAAGGTTGTGCGTGTGTTTCTGAGGTTCCTAACTGGGTAACTAATGGGTCTTAGAAAGCAAACTGTCTTCCCTCTGTAAACAGATCCTACTGTGGTCACTCAGGTGGTTGTGCTAGGTCCCGTACACCCCGGGCTGTCATGGCAAGCTTGTGTACCTTTGTTGTATCTATATTTTTTTATGAGACATCAACACATGGTGGTAATTGGCACATGTCTGTTGACAGGCTGACCAAAGATGAGTCTGAAACCGCTTGGAAATCAAGAGTCTGGCGAGACAAAAGATGGTAAGAGAATTAAGGAGTCTTTGAAAGAAGTCGGCTGGGGATGTGGCTCAAAGGGTGTGATCTTAGAACCCGGGAGGAGGAAGCAGGAGGAGCCAAGTGGGAGACTTTCCTTGGCTATGTGAGGAATTGCAAGTCAGCCTGAAATACGGGAGATTCTGTCTTATACCAAAAACAAACAAACAAACAAACAAAAACAAAAAACAAGCTGAAAGATTTTTGAGACAAAATGAGAGATGGCATGCATTGTAAGAACAAGTGAACATAAAGAAACATGTGTCGACTACATGACAGCCACATGGTTCATACAGGAATTCCCACCAGATATAACCTGGACCTGGAGTGTTGCCCACAGAACCAAGTATCAGACTTCATTGATAGAATTTAGCAAGTGGAATCTGGTGAAGGCTAGTTAGTGAGGTCACTGGGGAGTGACCCTGTAGAGCATGGAGGGAGCACAGCCCCTCCTCTTCCTTTCTTTCCCTGTGGGATGCAGTGTCCATCTTCCGGTCTTCATGGACTCCTCCCATGATGCACTGCCTTACCGCGGACCTTAAAACAATGACGCCAAAGACCGTGGGCTGATTCTCTAGTGGCGTGAGCCAAAGTAAGCCATTCCTTTATGCGAAGTGATGAGATACTTTTTTGTTTTTTTTTTTCCAACGTGATGGGGAAATGACCAGTACCCGTTTGCTTCTTCCTGCTTCTTCTGTGGTCCACTAAACAGACCCTATAGTCCAAGGACCAAGCTCCTGTCGCGAGTGCTCCCCTCTACCCCCAGGGCTGGAAACACTGGCAGACAAGAGTGGTGCTTTTGCCTTCCTGCCTTCCTTGGTTCTTGTTGTTTTACTGAAGTATATTCTCTGTAAAGAAATATGCACATATTTTCACAAACAAAAAAAAAATCATAGATTCCCATAAGGTGATCACATCGGTGCAACGAGATTCCAGAGGAAGAGATAGAGAGACCCGTGGAGAAAGCTCAGCAGGTAAAACACTTGCCAAACTGAGAACGTGAACCTAGGTTCCCAAATCCACATAAATCTGTCTAGAAATCTCAGTTCTACTGTGGTACAGGTAGAAGAACCCCTAGAAGTATCTGGGCCAGCACTCCTGACATCAGCAAGCAGCAACCAGCAAAAGAAACCCTATCTCAAGATAAACGAAAAGGGCAGCCCGGGTTGCCCTCTGACCTCCAAACACAGAGAGACCATGGCATTCATCAACAGCAGCATGCACAAACACAGTGTCTTAGTCAGGGTTTCTATTCCTGCACAAATATCGTGACCAAGAAGCAAGTTGGGGAGGAAAGGGTTTATTCAGCCTACATTTCCACATTGCTGTTCATCACCAAAGGAAGTTAGGACTGGAACTCAAGCAGGTCAGGAAACAGAAGCCGATGCAGAGGCCATGGAGGGATGTTTCTTACTGGCTTGCTTCCCCTGGCTTGATCAGCTTGATTTCTTATAGAACCCAACACTACCAGCCCAGGGATGGTACCACCCACAAGGGGCCCTCCCCCCTTGATCACTAATTGAGAAAATGCCTTACAGCTGGATCTCATGGGGGCATTTCTTTTCTCTGTGATAACTCCAGCTTGTGTCAAGTTGACACACAAACCCAGCCAGTACATACATACACACGGGGATTTTATAAAAAATAATAAAATACCACCAATGTCAGAAATTGCTGTATCCTTCATGGTGACCACCCTTCCACACTCCCACAGTGGAGTAACCACCCTTCTCAAGAGTGTGGATTACTTACCTTATCTGAGGACTTTACGTGATCTGCAGCACAAACTATGTTTTTCCCCCTTTATGCATGGTTCTTTGGAGGGGGGCACCATTGCCTATCCAGCTGCTCATGGGGTTCTCAGTAGCTTCTAGTTTGGAGTTACCTATCACAGTATAGCATTCACATGAGCACCCTGCTCGGTCACTTTTGCTACACACATTTCTGTTAGCTACACCCATGTCTAGCAGCAGATTTACATTATAGAATAAGCTTGTGTTCTCACATTTTTAGACAAGAAGTAACCGGTCAATCATTAATGATCCGAGATACCAAAGATCTATATTTTAATTGAATTTGAGGCAGAGTTAATATAATTCAAATTCTTCATCTCTACACGAAGAAACCAAACAGGAATCCTATTCAGAGAGGCAGTGGAGGGCACACCCCCTGCTCTCACTAGCTGTGTGGACACAGCAAGGGGGCTCCAGCATCAGGACCATCACATGAGTGAGAAAACTGAATAATCACAAAATTGCTTCCATGATCTGGTTACAAAATCCTGTAACACATTTTGGGGGATCAGACCCATGGATGGAAGCCAAGTCCATCCACAGATAATAATAGTTATTTCATATCAGCCTTTATTTTAGTCAGTCAATTAACTATACACAATCAACTACCAATAATAGTTATCATGTTAACTAATCCTTATTGAGTGGTGCTCCTGGGTGTGTGTGTGTGTGTGTGTGTGTGTGTGTGTGTGTGTGTGTGTTTTTGCATGTGCAAATGCTTTGGCGTGTACAAATTCACCAAATCTGCAGAAGAACTCATGGAGTGTTTATACCCTTCCTGACTCCCAGAGAGGAAACTGAGGCACAGAATGGATGAATGGTTGTAGGTCACTCAGTTGTGAAATCCTGAGCCACCTTCTTCTGTTCCAAAGGCCATCTAATATCAAATCTTCTCGCTGCTGACAGCTGCTTCCAGCTACTTTTGACCAAACACAAATCCCTTCCTTTCCTGTCCTGATTCTAATGGTTTATAGCATACCTGGTCTGAAACAAGCCACCCAACAACATGGCTGCCTATGGGGCACAACTAACCATCTCTCCAACCTCAGACTCAAACTTCTGAGTCTCCTAAGATCCTCTTATGATGAGATCCATCTTCAATAATACCTAGAAAGGTTTCCTTTTTGAACATTGTTTTAAAGTTAGGGAGTGGGTGATGATGCACGTGCCATAGCATCTCTGTGTAGCTCAGACGACAGTGTAGAAGTTGGTGGGTGACCATGCATGTGCCATAGCATCTCTGTGTAGCTCAGACGACGATGTGTAGAAGTTGGTTCTCTCCTTTCCAGCACTTGGATTCTGGGAGGTTGAGCCTAGGCAGTCAGGGGCTCCAGCCAGTGTCCTTAGCCTGTAAATAATGTTGTTGGCCCTGGATGGGTTTCATGCAAGCACTGAAATTAATAAAGAACGAATGATTAAATAGACATAGAGAAGAATGCTGAAAATAATAAGTTTGTATTTCATGATTATTCAGGACACAGTGTTATGCACTGTGTGATGGCTGAAGTATCTCTACCCAGACCTGATTTAGATCCTTTGTTTCCATGTTCTTCAACTTCTGTCTTTACCACGTTTTATGAAATGCTCCATTGACCTTAAGTTTCCGATTTCTCAGGCTCTAGGTTCCAGATTGTTCCTTTGAAAGAACTTTCTAGTCCTGTGTAAAGTTGCTCTAATTGCAGAGCTGTGATAACAGGCAACCTCGCTGCCAGCTGGTGTTGAAGAGGGCTTGTCTTGTCAAAGGAATGCCTCACACACAGTTATCTGGAGACAGGCCTTTTCTCTCCATGCACGTGAGCCTGTGGCTCATAGTACATTTTTTCCTCTATTGTTCATATACATACTTTGAACTGGTTTTCTCTACAAACACCACCACACCTTACATTTGATCCAGTCCAATGTTTAGAGTTGGGTGCAGGCAGCTAGGGAAAGAGAGCTTGTTCTGGATAGTTTAGGACAGGAAGCATTTCTATTCTTCTTGAACATTCTGCTCACTTTCCAGAGCCTCTGCTTGGTTATGCATACACATAAATGCATGCCAAAGTCACTACAAAATTAATTATCAAGAGTCATTTAATTGTTTGGTACTCAAACAAGTTTAAGTTTGCCATTACGTATATTGTAGATGACCGTTCCAGGCTATTTCCCTGCAATGTGGACATAGATTTCTGTCTTAGTTCGGGTTTTACTGCTATGAACAGACACCATAACCAAGGCAACTCTTATAAAGACAACATTTAGCTGGGGCTGGCTTACAGCTTCAGAGGTTCAGTCCATTATCATCAAGGTGGGAGCATAGCAGTGTCCAGTCAGACCTGGTGCTGGAGGAGCAGAGAGGTCTACATCTTGTTCTGAAGGCAAACAGGGAAGACTGTCTCCCCAGTAGTTAGGATGAGGGTTTCTTAAAGCCCACCCCCACAGTGACACACTTCCTTCAAGGAGGCCACACCCACTCCAACCAGGCCACACCCATTCCAATCAGGCCACACCCACTCCAACCAGGCCACACCCACTCCAAAAAGGCCACACCTCCTAATAGTTCCACTCCCTGGGGCAAGCATATTCAAACCACCACAATCTCCATGTAAAGACATAGGAAGAAATCATCTCAGCAAACAGTACTTCATGGCTTCTCTTCTCAAGGTAACCCCCAATACTGTTTCCCTGGTTCAAGTCCAACCACAACCAAACTTCTCCATAGGTATTTTCAGACCTCTTTTGACATCCCTGCCTCACCACAGTAGACATCCACACCCTCGCTCTAGACTCTAATAACTAATTGTGCACTTGTTTAATATGTGTGGACTCACCTGTGGATAAGTGCTCAGCAGGAATTTTCATTTTCCCTTTTTATTTCTTTGGAACGACAGAAGGACTCCCAAAGCAAATCAAGGCCCTCTGTAGGAGCAACAAGCGCTCTTCACCACCGAACATCACTCCAGCCCTGAGTGACACAGTTTTTAAGTTTCCCTGAGAACACAGAAATGCCTCTACCTATTTCTAGCAGGTAGAATTTAATCTGAGGCATTGAGTATACAGGCGAGGGGAAAACCAAGGAGTCGTACAGATGACGTGGCAACACAGAGATTGACACAACACCCTCCCGCCCCCTCACAACTGAACAAACAAGAGCATGCCACAGGTCCCCAGTCGCGGCACCATGGTCCTAAGTAGAAGCTGGGGTGACAGAGGCATTTCCAGGGTATTAGGAGTACAAGTGTCTCCCCACAGTTTCTGGACCTGAGGAAGTGACCCCAGGCTTGACCACACGAGGCTCAGGGAGGCCGGAATCACCGATAAACACTGATGATCATTGATAATCACCAATAAACAGTGAATAATCGGGCTAGATGGTGCCTGTCGGCCCTCTTGACCTTCCAAACTCCGGAACAAGCTTCCCGTTCTGTGTGAGTCCAGCTCATTTTCTCCTTTTACTCCTTTTATTCAGATCTTCAGCATTTTGCCTCAAGGAGTTGTCTTGCAAGATGGAAATCCTAAGTTACCCAGAGTCACAAGCGCTTCCCACAGAGAACAAATGTCTAAGCTGCTCTCAGACTCTTCACCGATGTTTCCACCAGTGATGGCGGGTCTCTAACCCAGAGCCTGGCTCGGGCTGCAGAGAAAGTGGAAGGCAGAATGTGAGCAAGTGATCCAGGATGGGCTCCATGTGGAGGAGGCTTGTGAACTCTGAACTCTGTAAACTCTGACCTCTGTGAACTCTGTAGCCACAGAGAAAAAGAAAGTCGGAAATACAATCAGCATTTTATTTAAAGCAACTAAAGATGACCAGGGTCACCTGGCCTCATGATCTGCAGGATCCCATCTCTCTGCGATCACGCTTCCCAGTCGGGCAAGGTCCAAGGGACTTCAAGGTCCAAGGGACTGCAGGACAGACTGAGCACAGGACAGACTGAGCACAAGACAGATCGACCACAGGACAGACGGAACACAGGATCTTTAGCTCAGACATGCTGTGTGCAGAGGCCTGGGTTCACAGTCCTGAACTGAGATGAAAGCAAACTAAGGAAGGAAAACAATGTCAGATAGGAGGAGGACCAGACCGGAAGCAGCTGCTATGGGTATTGGAGACCAAGGCCTACTCAGCGGTGGCACTGAATCCAGCACAGGCTCCTCCCCTCACCTACAGGCTCCTCCCCTCCCCTGTCCTTGACAGCAAGTAGTGCCTGGTGCAAACACTGAAGCTATGTAAGGGACCTGTCTAGCATCTCCAAGGTGAGGCAGGATTAAAGAACAGCCAGGGTGGAGAGGGGGAGGAGGGGGAGCAAGATGGAAGCAAAAGTGGACTGGCGGATGCCCCACCTCCACTCTTCCAGTCACAGCAGCCTGTCAGCAACATGGACAACAAAGGAAGGGCAGAGAACAACGAAAGGTCCAGTCCAGACTCCAAGAGTCCTGAGGCTCTGACAACTGAAGAAAGCATTTTAAATAATAAACATGGAGGGCTGGGAGCATGGCACAGAGGCAAAGGAATCCCCTAGTGTGTGGAAGGCCCTGGTTCCATCCCCATCGATGGTGATGATGGTGATGGTGGTGGTGGTGGTGATGGTGGTGGTGGTGACGATGGTGATGAAAATACAAAATTAGATGGATGCTTAAGCCCACTTGTTCAGTTTTTAAAGAGAAATTGTAAGAATTTTAAGTAGCTTGACAAATGTTCAGCTACTGAAGAATCAAAAATAATTAAAAAAAATAATAATTCTCATCAACTAACTGCCTAAGGTACTTTTACAGTGCACCACAGTCTTTTTAATTTTTACTTTTTCTTTTAAATTTTCATAGACTTATGCAATGTCTCTGGATCATACCCTCCTCTTCCTCTTTAACCCTAGCTCCACCCCAAGATATTCCTTCATATCCCCCCCAACTTCATACCCTCTTTTTATAATTTATTTGATCTGCAAGACATTGTGTCCATCTGTGCTTCCCATATGCGCATGGGTGTGCACGGAGCTGGGGGAGGGATCTACCAGTGTCCACACCCTTTACAAAAAGTGCTACTCTCCTTCAGCATCTGTCTGAGGAAGGACAAGGCCTCTCACTCCCCTTCCCAAACATCTCACCCCAGTTGCTTTATTTACCTACTTTCTCATTATAAGGATGGGTTTCTGCTCTCAATTCCTATACAGAGAGCAGAAAGGAAGTTTGAGCTTTTCTGGAATGACGAATCAGAATTTATTTTCCACGCTGAGACTCAGGATGCATAAAACATGTAAGCCCGTGGAAACTGGCGCTGCTTTTGTGAGATTTACACTCTTGTAAATGCAGAGATTCGGGTGAAGTTGGCTTTACATAATTACCATACATTTTTAAAACATAGGCTGCTTTTTGATTTGTACTCGTTATGCTATAAAATACACTCCTGACAGTGGAACGATAAAGCCATCCCTCCACTGGCAATTAAATAAACATGTCGTATGGCATCAAAGTGGACTGTGGGCACCATCCCAGTACCCACATGTGGGGCAGTGGGCTGCGCACAGACAGCCTGGTCTCCTGTCGAGCATAGGTCTTAAAGCCTGGGGGTCCCAATGGGTGGTGATTTCCACCTACATGGGACAGACCTCCTGGACCCCTGGCTCCTGTCGAAGTTACTGCCCCCACAGCCCCCACAGGAGAGGTGTGTGAATATCAGTCATACAGACAATGTCCCAAGCTCCTGCCATTCTGGCTAGACTCCACCCCACAGTTACCTGACTATAGCCAGGTATGCTCCTCCCCATAGTTACCTGATAGCCCAGCCCACTATAAAAGGGGCTGCTTGGCCCCTCCTCACTCTCTTTAGCTCTCAGCTTTCTTAAAGCCCATGCCCACAGTGACACACTTCCTCCAACCAGGCCACACCCACTCCAACAAGGCCACACCTACTTCAACAGGCCATGCCTGCTCCAACAAGGCCACATCTCCTAAGAGTGCCACTCCCTAGGTGGAGCATATTCAAACCACCACAATGGAGTTGGTTGGTTCTTTCCTTCTTCAGTGTGGGTACCAGGGATTGAACTCAGGTCATCACGCATGGAAGCAAACCCTTTTACCCTGACATTTGACCCAAGAATCGTACAGGGTCTTCCTTGAATTGTGTACTCCTTCCTCTATGCCTCTCCTGACTAAGTTTCTGACTCACCCACATTGGGTGACTTGCAGCTCCCTGGGGTCCTGGCCTCTTTTGGCCTCCACGGGTGCTCACACAACATAAATAAATAATTTTTAAAATTTTTATCTTCACCATGATTTAGCATCCAGATGGAGAATCCTGACTACAGAAAACACAAGAGTCTGTCAGGGTTCACAGGGATAGAATGGCTTAGTGCAAAAGGCTCTGTTCCAGGGCCATTGCTTTTAGCATATGTTTAAAAGTAAAGGAGGGGGGGCCAAGGGCTAGAGAGGTGGCTCAGTGGTTAAGATCACAGATGTCTCTTCCAAGAGGATCAGGGTTCGATTCCCAGCACCCACAGGCTGGCTCACAACCATTCAGAACACCAGTTATGGAGAGATCTGATGCCCTCTTCTGGTTCCCAGGAGTAACTACATGCACATGGTACAGAGGTGTACAACAGGTAAAACATCCATACATGTGATATCAATTTTAAATAAAATATTTGTAAACATATATTTTATTATATATTTATATGTTTACATATATTTACACATGTATATTTATTTTTATATTTGCATATTAATATATACATGTATATTTTAAAGACGGGGGGGGGGGGAGTATAGAAAGGAGAAAACTGTTTCAAAGTGTTGTCTGATGAAGTTCAGCAACCAAAGGTGACACATAGTGTCTTTTGAATCTAATTTTTAAAAAAGGAAAAGAAAGAGAAAGGATGTTTCAAGAGAAAGGATGTTTGCAGAGAAAGGGGATGCTGAACACTGACTGCAGGCTAGTTGACATTAGAAAATAGTACCTTTTATTCTTATTCAACTATCACTAAAAATTAGACCTTAGATTACATTAGCATAAGGGGAGATGATAAGGCATCTAGTGTTTACGGCAAAATTCCCTGACAGGGTGACCACCAGACCTGCTGAAGCGGTGTGGATGGAACAGGGCAAAACAGGTGTGGACAGAGCACAACTGCATCTGAAGATAGAGAGGTCGTGACCCGGTCTGTGTGAATAACACAGGTTCAAACCTCCCATGTTTTAAAAAATAAATAAATACAAATAAAATGGATAAACAAATTAATAAGCAGTTAATGTAAACAACCCTTCAGAGACGTTTATTCCAGCCAGGGGTCACAAGTCTCTGTTACCAACAGGAAGAAAATTGACTCAAGATCTTAAACCCTCAAGGAGAACCTTAGATTCCCTCCTTTTGTCTAACTCTGTCGCTGCTCTACTGAATGCCCGGGTCACAGGACACACAGCGGACCTCACAGATGGGATCTGATCAAGCTTTAAAAAATAAAATAAAATAAAGTTGGAGCGGGGGCGGGGGGGGGGAGGGGGAGTCAAGAAAATAATCTGATGGGCGTGGTTAAGGGGAGTCACCAAGGCCCTAAAAGCAGACAGTTAATCACAGCTGTCCCTGACCCTGCCTCTTCCCCTGCTCCCCTCTGACCCTAACCCTCCCCGTAACCCTGACCCTTCCACTGACCCTCTCATTCACCCTTACCCTGACCCTGACCCTGACCCAGACCCTGAGCCCTCCCTCCCCCCGCCACTTCCCCTATCCCTCCTCCTGGCCCTGCCCCCACCATCCTGGGATTCCTCAGATGTGGAAACTTAATGCTGAATATTTCTGTCTTTCTGGAAGGACACAGTGTTGAATTCATTAGATTTCAGAAACTCAAATCCACAAATCAGGAATGTTTTCACATCTGAATAAATCGTGTGTTGAGCAGCGCCACCTATTGGTGGAGCTCGGTGTTGCACCATGACTGTAGTGGGAGCTATCTCAGGGAAGGGAGAGGCAGGCAGGCAGGAGAGAGCAAAACTCACCAGAGGAAAATTCCACTTTGCAATCTTCTGCCAGTTTGGAATCTCTATGTATTCCAGCCTGGACAGAAGTGAGGTCTTCTAAGGCTCTACAGAAATATTTATGGTCACTGTGGCAAAGTGCACCTTTGACATACTGGCATTGACTAACCACAATTCCTAAAAAATGAAAATAAAAATTCAGGTTTCTAAAGTCCTAAAAAAAAAATGGCTTTGTTCCTTTAGTGGACAAAACTTACCAAATTTTATGTTAACTGAGTTTTCTTTTTTAATTTCATGTTCTAAGACTCTGTGGAATTTCACAAATTTAGATTTATGGATTTCAAATTAGTAATTTGAAACAAATTCTGAAGTCAAAATAAAAGGCTTTAAAAGCAAAGTCGCAAATTATCAGCATGGAGAGGAGCTATTATTGATTGTGAAACAACAAAACAAAAAAATTCTCACCAATGGCAGCAAAGGGAAGAGACACCCACTAAAGGATCAGATTTTATACTTTTAAGATTTATTTATGTATTTATCATATGTAAGCACACTGTAGATGTCTTCAGACTCTCAAGAAGAGGGCATCAGATCTCATTATAGATGTTTGTGAGCCACCATGTGGTTGCTGGGATTTGAACTCAGGACCTTCAGAAGAGCAGTCAGTGGTCTTAACCGCTGAGCCATCTCTCCAGTCCCAAAGATCAGATTTTAAGAATGAAAAACTGAAAAACAAAACCATCCCTATCTTCTAAAATACCAGCAGACCAGCATTCTAAAATACTGGAGTCTTCAAGGAGGTTGTTCCAGGATCATCAGCATGGTAAACATTTTGCAAAACTTAGAATTATGTATAAATCTATTCATGTATTTACACAACTATGTAGCAATTACATGGTATAGATATATTAATGTCAGTGTGTATACTTGAAAGTATACTCCTAAGTAATCTATTATTATTATTATTATTATTATTATTATTATACATATCAATGTATGTATGCCCATACCTTAATGTTACAGTATGAAATAACTCAGAGAATGAAGTCAACAGATCAAACTGTGGAAACATTGTCTTGTAGCTTCACCTTGGAGAACACACCCAATTCTTTCCCCAGAAGGGAAACCAGAAGTTAGAGAGAGACACTCTTGTCATTTTTGCAGGGCAAGAGCTGGCACCAGGAACCGGCACCACAGCTTTGATATTTCAGTCTTGGCATTTCAGATCCTCCTCATATGAGGCGTCGTCTACTGCTGAGCTCCCATTTCTACCTTGAGAGCTATCCCTGACTTCAACACAGCACCAAGGACCTGTTGCAGGATTAAAGAGGATGGGGGAGGTGGAAAAGGAGAGGACAGAAAGACAGAGGCAGAGCAAGGGAGAAAGGGAAGGAAAGGGAGTGGGAAGGAGGGAGGAAGGACAGGACCCTCACACTCTAATGGTCTTTCTGAAGGAAGAAACCCACTTGTAGTTAATCTTCATTCTAACAGGGATCAAAATATGTTTGGGGAAGTCGCTTGCCAGGCTTAGTTGAAGAAAGTGATCAGCTGTGAGAGTTGGGGAGGAGCCAGAAGGACAAAGGACTATACCATAAAGAAAGCTGGGACTCAGGGTTACTTTGCTGCTAACCTTCTCCATCATGGACATGAGGGGCAGAGGAACTTGGAGTCACCAATGGACAGTGAGCCCATTGCTGAGGACACCACCACGTGGCTCTTGAACATGAAGAGGCTGAGCTGCTGCTTACATAGGACCCTCACCGCCGTGTTCTAGTGTTTATGACATGGGAAGGTTCTCTACAGGCTCACAAAGGAGAAAGGCAAACACCAACACAGCACAAACTCTTCTATCTACACTCTGTTCTTGCCTCCAAGATCTGCCAGGGCAATGGTGGCACAAAGCTTGTGGGAGAGACCAACCATGTCTAATTTGGTGGAAGACACACTCACTCCATCAGATGAAACCCAGGCCTGACACTGCTTGGGTGACCAAGAATAGGAATCTAGATAACCTGGACCTAGGGTAAAACCAAATACTACTGTTTTTTTGTTTGTTTGTTTGTTTTTGTTTTTTTAAGTAACAATGAAATGACTCTAATGATATCCTGCTATATCCTTAAATCCAATGCCTTATTCAGCTATAGAGGAATCCTCCTGCAGCAGATGGGAAAAAATATAGATAACCACAGCCAGACGTTATACAGAGAGAGAGAGACAGAGACAGAAACACTGAGACAAAGAAAGAGACATATAGACAGACTAACCAATCTTGGAATGCACAGCTCCCAAAGAAATGTCTCCATCAATCCCTCCCCTCAGAACTCAGAAGAGGAGAGGGGAGTAAGAGAGATGGGGTGGGGGTAGGGGTAGGAACAGAGGACACCAGGAGAACAAGACCTTCTAAAACAACTGAGCAAAGCTCAAATGAGTCCACAGAGACTGAAGCATCAGGAACAGGGCCTGCATGGGTCTACTCCAGGTCCTCTGCATATGCACGAGAGAGAGCGTTCAGCTAGTACTGCTAAGGGACTCCTGAGCAGGTAAGGGATCTTTGTGCCGTCTCTTGGTCTCTTTTGTCTGTTGGCTTGCCTTGTCCAACTTTTGACATGATGGTTTCTGTTTTATTTTCTTATGTGTGGTTGGTATCTCTAAGGAGCCTGTGCTCTTCTGGTGAGAGACCCAAAGGAGGTCGATCCAGACGAGAGGGAAGGTGCAGACGAAATGGGAGCAGAAGGAGGGGAAACTGGATCCATCCAGATAGTATTGTATGAGGAAAGAATCTACAGTTAATAGAAGGGGAGGGAGCTTGAAGTCTCTGAGCAGTCAGATTGGAACACTCTTGCTGCTTACTGAGCTGATCCTGGGGAGGATCTTCAGCTTGTCTCGGGGCTACAGGTTGATTTTGCTTTGGAAGTGACTCCCAAAAGCCTAAGAGGAAGACTTGCTGGAAAACTAAAGCAAGGTTGATGGTTGCTGAAGAGAAGATAGTTGGGCCTTCTGACCAATCCCTGCAGCCTTGCTGTTCTCACTGTCTCCCCGCTGACCAATCCCTGCAGCCGTGCTGTTCTCACTGTCTCCTCTCTAACCAATCCCTGCAGCCGTGCTTTTCTCAACTGTTGCCATGAGGAAGGTGGCAGACAGTAACAGCCTGTGCAAGAGAGAGCCTCCTCAATGAAATGCAATGTGTGAACAGAGAATGTCATCTTTATCCCTAGGATACATCGGAAGATACCCTGGACTCTTATCAGACCTGAGAAGGAAAAATTAACTAGTTTAAAGGCCACCCTGAACCGCTCTCTGGAACGTTCCTTTCTAAACACCGTTAACACCCTGGAACACTTGCATCTTATATAAGTACATAGCTTTGATATGCAAAATCTGGAATCTGGGCATTGCTAGAGGCTAATGTTCATTATAAAATTCTTTCATAGAATATAGATCATCCAGTCTCCCCCCCTCTCTCCCCAAAACCAGATATAATTTACACCTAACAAAACAGCTCTGTAAGTCTGCTGGTGCGGAACACACCTGGATTTGTACTTCTCTGTAACATGACTGTGGTTCTTGGGGGCAAACAGCTGGAGCAAGAAATACGTCTAGGCAATAGAGTTATGTAAGTGGCCAAGTCATGGCTGAGTGACTTTGTAAATGAGCCTGGCAGAGTGGGCTCTATGAAGAAGAATAATTGCATCTTTATGACCTCATTCAGAGCTGTTGAACCCCTCCCTGAGGCAGTGGAGGAAGACATTCAGAGGTGTATTGGACACCAGACTCAAACAAGTGCCACCTCCCAGAAGGAAAAAAATGTATGGTTTTGAATGAGGTCATTTAATATGAGAAGTCATCTTAACACTAGTGGGTTTACAGGAGTTGCTAAATAAGATGGACACAAGTGCCTGTTCTCTGAAACCCAAGATGCATTTGGGGGAAAGCATGGCTGTCTCATGTGCTCGAGCACCCTGATGGAGTGTCTCCATAGCTACAAGCAGAGAGAAAAAGGGAGAGAGATTGCTGCTAAGCCTGAGCCAGCAGCTTGTGAACATGCTGGGGATAAGCTGCCTCTCCTCGCACCATGACGGTCTGGGCTGGAAACCCATGGGAAAGAAAGAAGGGAAGAAACTCCATAAAGCAGAGCATACAGTGGGCGGGAAGCTCACTTTATCTATACTGTCAATCATACATATATACATATATGTGTATAGATAGATAGACAGACAGATGATAGATAGATAGATAGATAGATAGATAGATAGATAGATAGATAGATAGATAAATCCTGAAGAAACTGCAGGCTCACCCATCTGCCTGAGGCAAGCTACCACAGGAACATCACCTCATTGGCAGTTCTTGGGCAAGTTTCTCTCAATGGCAACATTATCACAAGTTGAGCTCAACAATACTATACAAAGTGAACCAATACATGAGTGTAGTTAGCGAAGAATAACAAGGTGAAGCAAACAAAACCATTGCTCAGTGCTCCTCTCTCACGGTCTGTGGAGTTATATTCATACTCCTATAGATGTATAGATATATCATGTATCTATATCTATCATCTGAAAAAAATGCACATTATAAGATTGTATAGATGAATGTATAAATAACCTGGATGCTGGATCCTGTAGTGGAAACTTCTAGTTTCTTTGGAAAGTCAATTCTGTTAAATGATGTTTTGCTGGGGCACACAGGTGGTAAAGGATGTCTGGCTAAAGCAGCCATGTGAAAGAATGTTTTCCTGAAGCAGACACAGGTGAAAGGATGTTTGGTATAGCAGATACATGAAAGGACACTTGATGAAGGAGTATAAATATGACCCCCACAGAGAGTGGGAAAACAGCACTGAGCATTGATTTGGATTGCTCAACCTCACTGTTCTTCCCTAAAGACAGGCATGTATTGGTTCGCCTTGCTTAGCGTTGTTGACCTCAACATGTGGTAATGCCTGCCATTGAGAGAGGCTCGCCCAAGAACTGCAGTTCCTGAAGCAGCTTGGCACTTCAGTGGCCTTACCTCAGGGGGATTAGCGACCCTTATGGTTTCTTCAGGATTGAACTACACTGATGGTTCGCACCTGGTGTCTGCCTGCCTAGAGGACTGGTCTGCCTCTGCTGATTTGTATTTGTTGTTTGCTACAGGACTGATCTGCTGTCAAAGAAGATAGAGCTCGCCCCCAAAGAACTGTTGCTGAACAGGTCCACTTCCCCCATATCCTAATAACTTTTCTCTTCCACTACCTTGGCTGAGTGATGGGCTAGAGGAGAGGTTGAACCCATATTAAAAGGGGGTTGCAAAAAAAGTTATGTGAACAGATCCTGGTTCATTTTGCATCTGTTGTTCTCCATCTGTTTGTGGTGGATTAAATGAGTAACATCCCCATAGACCTGAGCATTCAAAGACTTGGCTCCCAATTGATGGCTGTGTTTGGGAGGTTTGAGAGATGTGGCTCTGTCAGTCTCAGTCACTGGAGGCAAGCTTTGGGAGTTGAAAGACTTGTCCTCTCTGTTTCCTGTTTGCATTTCAAACTGTGAGCTCCCAGCTTCTGCCCCAACCCAAACAAACCCCTTTGTGAGCTGCCTTGATTATGGTGTTTACCACAATAGAGAATTAACCAATAAAGTCCTTACATGATATTTATTCATCCATCTATGCAATCTGAGAATGTGTTTTACACTAATTGCTTACATTTGATACTGCTTTGAAGGTCTGCGAACGTCCCAGTTGGGCATTCCAGCTTGATCACTTGGAGGTTAAAGGTGACCCAGGGGAAGCTATTTAACCCCCTCTCTCATTTGTGAAGTGGATAAAATGCTGAATGAGCAGAATTTTCAGGAAAGAATCCTCAGCCCTTGGCAGGCACATATTTAGCAGCCCCCCCACCCCCACATTCATCTTTGTCAGCCACACCTACCAGCTCTGGGTATCACCCAGGAATGGAGTGTATTTGTCAAAGACAGTTGTGTGGAAGATATGTAGGACATGCTCATATATGTGTACACATATATGTATACACATGTGCACACACATTTACTCTACGAGGAGTCATATGTGATTCAAAGAGAGAAAGGCATATGTATGTGCACATATGAATTCACACACATACACACATTAAAACAGAAAACAAGTGCCTTCTAAACTATATTCTTTTCAACCCCAGCAATGTTTTTTAGGCAGCAAGCTCACAGTTGGCTGAAGAATCGCACTCAATTCGGAATCTAAATTATCTTGGGAGAGTGTCAAAATTTTATTATATAGTGCCAGCAATACACATAGTATCTTCAACCCACAGCACCCTATATGCATGCATATATACATATATGCATATATACATGTACAGCATGGCATGTGGGCATGAGTGTGCACATGTGTACACATACATGCATGTGTGTTGTGTGCATTGTACACATGTGTGCATGTGTGTGATATGTGGGAGTAGGTGGGCACATATATGAGTGTGTGCCTGAGTGACACAACTTGTGACATGAAGGGCAACATTCCCACGTGTCTTCACATCTTCTACTCCCTGGCTCAGCCTGCAGACTTCCACTCTCTCCTAGGTCCAGCTTCTCATCTTAAACTCTAGTCAGGGAAAGGTCCTCAGCAATCCCCTCCCTGGTGACATGCGTAGCTTCTCAGAACCTGGAATCTGAGTGGTGACGAGGCTGACTGTCTGAGAACAGTCTTATTGACACAGATGTTCTCCTCTGGTTCCCTCTCACTCCTCTCTGTGTCTGGAAACATTACTCTACCTCCATCAATACTGTCACACAAAAGCCCCAGGTTCACCCACAACTTCCACTCCTGGGTTTTTTCTAAACCAGAATACCTTAGAGCTGTGGTTCTCAACCTGTGGGTCTTGACCTCTTTGGAGGTCACATATCAGATCTCCCACATATCAGATATTTATATTGTGATTTGTCACAGTAACAAGGTTACAGTTATGAACTAGCAATGAAGTAATTTTATGGTGGTGGGGGGAGGAGGCCCAGCACAGCATGAGGAGCTGTATTAAGAGGTCACAGCATGGGAAAGGTTGAGAACCTCTGCCTTAGAGGGAGGTTTCCAGGTGAAATACTGATTGCCTGGTTAAATATAAATTTTAGATAAACAGTTAGTTATCTGGACCTGTGTAGCACAAATCTGTGTCTTCAACATTTACATGGGCTGAGGCAGAGGAATCACCAGTTCACATTTTGCCTAAGCAGATGAGTGAGACTGTGCCTCAGAATGAAAAGGACCGAAATGGCCGGGGAGTATAGCTCAGTGGTAGGGCCACCTTCCCAGGAGGCCCTTAGTTCAATGTTAAGTAGAAAAAGGGAGAAAAACTTTGAAATATTTGTGTGTGTGTGTGTGTGTGTGTATAATGATGTTCCAAACACTGCATATGGCATATTTGTATTGACAGTTTTTATTAATCTAAGTTGTAAATATCACTGCTGAGTAGCTTAAGAACACACCTCCCATTTTTCCTAAATCTAAAGTGCTACTAAACAATGGAAAAGAGAGTTTGCAAGCATCACTCGGGAATCAAAAGGAGACAGGTAAGAGAGATGCCGCAACTGCTAAGAATATGCACCACATTACAAAACATCCAAGTTCAGTTCCCAGCATCCATTTTGGGGAGTTGGGGGAGGGGGGCTCTCTCAGTCACCTGCAACTCTAGTTCCAGGGGATCAGATGCCATCCTCTGGTTCCTAACGGTACTGCACACATGAGAACATACCCCTCACAAACACTTTCATATCCATCTATAAAAATAAAAGATTTTTTGAGACAGGGTTTCTCTGTGTAACTCTAGCTATTCAGGAACTCACCTTAAAGACCAGGCTGGCCTCAAACTCTTTGAGAGAACTGCCTGCCTCTGCCTCCCAAGTACTTAGATTAAAGGCATATTCCACCAACCCTGGCAAAAATAAATACATTTGTAAAGAGCAAAATGAGAGAAGAAAACATCAAGAAATGGAGAGAGAATTCCCTCTGTGCCCAGAATAGAATAGACTCAACGTGAGCCTTCCAGAGAAGGATCTCAGTGGAGAGAGGTTCTGGCTGTGTGGCCAGCAGCCCCTCCAGGGGCAAGCAAGGCAGAGGAACCCAGATCTGCCAACACCAAGTGGCCCTATGTGCTTAGCCTGATGTTCATTTCTCTATTAGTTCCAAACAGGGTCAGGAGCAGCTACATAAAGACTGAGAGTAACGCTCCTGCCAGCTGGCCGCCCGAAGCTGATTTGGGTCTGAATTTAATTTTGAAAGAAAGAGTATGGTGTTAATATAACCCACTTTATAAAGCCATACTCATCACTTAGGGTGATATGGAAGATGACTGGCTGGCTGCGTGGTCTTTCCAAGGCACAGCCGTGTTTCTGTTGCATTGTTGGGAGGATTGTATTACAAAAGTCTCACAGAAAGAGACAGGTACATGGATGCTGGTGACTCTGTGGGGAACGTGAGGAGATCATAGGGTGGGAACAAGGAATGTCAAACATCTGACTTATGGATTCTTCCTGCGCAAAAACCTCTCAGATGGACAATAACAACAACAACAATCGCCACAGATATGCTTCACCAAAATATTTGTCTCAGGAGCTAACCCCATGTCTTTCTAGATGAAAGGAGAACTCTTCCCCTCAGATCTAAATTTGACTCGGTCTCCTTAGAAGTGTTCTTCCAGCCGACCCGGGTCTTGACACCTCTCCTCTGAGTTCTATGACTTTCTGAGAGCAACCTTGGGGCTAGTTTGAGACAAAGCATTATTTTCTGCAATTACTGTTCCCTTCAAAGAGGGAAGCTTTTCTCCGCTGCTGATGTATTAGGCCCCAAAGTGTAGAGAATTGGCTCATCCAATACTGCCTGTACCTTCTTCAAAGATAAGAAGCAAGTAGCCAATGGTCCGGTGGGGAAGCATTCTGGGGCCCCCATACTTTCAAATGCTTTTTCTCTTACCACGGACTACAAAGTAAATTGCAATCTCCTGGGACACTGCCTCCTGAATCTGCAATCATAGCCATCTCTAAGTGACCACGGGAAAGAAAAGGCAGCTCAGTCTACAAAGTCCTTCTCAACTTTACCCTTTCCAGGACTTCCATGATTAGAGACATTTACAGCAGATGCAGGCAAGCGGGGAGGTTCCTCATGATCCCTAAGCAGGAGCTCAGCCATGGTGCCTGGAAAGTGCTTTACCATCTAACCCAGCAGCTGGACTGCTCAGAAAACTTCTTGAGAAAGGACTTTTTCAGAGCGCTGTGCCCTGGGGTTTATCATCACGTCTGAGGTCCTGACTGTAAAACCTGATACTCATGGTGCTGCAACAATAAGAGCTTAATCTTCAGTCCCTCCAAACCGAGGGCAAAATGTCGGCTGTGGGCTCCTCATCTTCCAGAAGACAGCAGAGCTGAAGGCCTGCGTCCCAGAGAAAATGGGAAGTCGTATGTGACTATAAAATCCTTAATCCTGGTTGGGGAGATGGGTTTCTGGGTAAAATGCTTGCCACACAGGCAGGAGAACCTGGCTTTGATCTCCTGAACACACAAAAAGAGCCAGGCGCAGTGTTGTGTACTAGTAATCCCAACACTGCAAAGGTAGAAACTGGAGGGCCCCAGAGCTCTGTGGTCAGACAGTTTAGCCTTATTACCAAATCCCAAGTCCCAGGGAAGGACCCTATTTCAAAAATCAGGATGAACATCTCCATCTCTTGAGGAGCTATTCCAAAGCTGACTCCTGGCCTCCACCAGTGTGTGCATGCACCCATGTGTATGGGGACATACTATTCACACACTGGCATTGTGGTGGATTGAACATGCTTGGCCCTGAAGGAGTGGCACTATTACAAGGTGTGGTCTTGTTGGAGGAAGTGTGTCACTGTGGGGGTGGACTTTGGAGGTTTTCTCCTATGCTCAGGCTCTATCCAATACAGAAAAGAGCTTTCTCCTATCTGTCTGAGAAAGTCTGTCTCTCCTGGTCACCTTTAAATCAAGATGCAGAACTCTCAGCTTCTTTTCCAGCACCATACCTGCCTGGACATCACCATGCTAACTGCTATGATGATAGTAGACTGAACCTCTGAACTAGAAGCCAGCCACATTAAATGGTTGCCTTTATAAGAGTTGTCCTTTTCGCCAAGATGGCGCCGAAAGCGAAGAAGGAAGCTCCTGCCCCTCCCAAAGCCGAAGCCAAAGCGAAGGCCTTGAAAGCTAAGAAGGCAGTGCTGAAAGGCGTCCACAGCCACAAAAAGAAGAAGATCCGAACGTCACCCACCTTCCGGCAGCCCAAGACCCTGCGGCTCCGGAGGCAGCCAAAATATCCTCGGAAGAGTGCGCCCAGGAGAAACAAGCTTGACCACTATGCTATCATCAAATTCCCACTGACCACTGAGTCAGCCATGAAGAAAATAGAGGACAACAACACTCTTGTGTTCATTGTGGATGTCAAGGCCAACAAGCATCAGATCAAACAGGCTGTCAAGAAACTCTATGACATTGATGTGGCCAAAGTCAATACCCTGATAAGGCCCGACGGAGAGAAGAAGGCGTATGTTCGCTTGGCTCCTGATTATGATGCCCTAGATGTTGCCAACAAGATTGGGATCATCTAAACTGAGTCCAGATGGCTAATTCTAAATATACACTTTTTTTCACCATAAATAAAAAAAAAAAATAAGAATTGTCATGGTCATGGTGTCTCTTCACAGGAATGAAACCCTAACTAAGACATGTATATACAGGAACACTCACATATCAATATCTATAGAAATACTCACACATCTGCGCATTGTATACACACTTGCATATATAGAGACACTCACACACCCACATGTACAAGAGACATGCTCACACACTTGCATGCACAGGAACATTCTCATGTCTGCATGCTGTGTGCGCACACCCACATAATAATAATAAATGAAACCCCAACTCCCCAACTCCCCAACTCCCCAACTCCCATGTAGAACCAACAACTGTAACCTCTTCTCATTTCCACCACTTGGAAACAACAGTAGGTTAACAGCAGTTGTTACTTGGTAGAAATGACTCAGGTTCAGACCTGTCTCCATCTGTCTCCACAGATTCTTCTTCAAGATTGTCCCTCGCCCTACCAAACCCTGCTTTAAAAACCAGCTTGTTTCTTCCTGCTTCTAAATATGCAAACATTCTGGATGAGCATTCTCAGTGTTGAAGATTAGATGTGATAGACAGTTGAAACCACACAAGAAATGATGACATGGGAAACTGGTACCCGGATTCTCTAACAAACCCATGAGCCACATTGATATAAGCAAATGAGTGGATGAATGGGAGAAGCCAAACAGTCTTCCTAGGAGTTATATAGATGAAGAGTAAGAATGCAAATGCAAAGATGGATTAGAAAGTCATCTGTGGATGCCCATGGTACAGAATGAACATGGGATAAGGAAAGTTTTGTTCACTTAGTCTGGAAGTATCTCCCAGAAAATGCTTGTTGATTACAAAGGGAAATTTGCTGCTGTGACAATGATGGAAGCTGGTAAACCCTCTACAGGTAAACAGTGTTAACTAAACTTGCAACCCACATGGGGACAAACCCATATGGCTTCACCTCCCATAGTACATCAAGGGGACACAACTCAATCTCCAGTCTTCTTACAGCACTGGTGTAACCATAAGGAAACATTTGATAACCCCAAAGTAAGGAATGTTCAACAGGAAAACTGGCTTGAGGGTCAAGGTCAAGAGGACAAAGGAGAGTCAAAGATCTGGTTAAAAAGAGGTGGTTTTTAAAGTTACAGCGATGAGGAAGTGTGACCTATGAGTCTGACTCGGGTCCTACCCTGGGAAAGAAAACCCATGAAGACTTGGACCATTGATGACTTGTTCTGTGTCAGATGCCAGTCATCTTAGGGTGAGAGATGAGGTTGAGATTCCTTCAGATTATGAACCAAAACATATAAAACTATGAATCTCAAAGTTACAGAGAGAGAGAGAGAAAGAGAAAGAGAGAGAGAGAGAGAGAGAGAGAGAGAACAATTGCAAATGCGTAAGAGGTAATAATTATTGGTGAATCTGGGTGAAATCTTAGGTAATTTCTCAAACTGCTCTTGTTGCTCTGCTATATATGTAAATGTTTATCAAAGTAAAAGTGTACAGTAAGCAACCCATTCTAAAGAGCCCAGGAGAAACCCCCTCCTCTCCTTTCCCTCCCAATGAAAATAAAACCCTAGATCATGGGGTCTTGTTGCTGGAGGAGAGGAGTTTTAATCTCTCTAGAGACAGCCTGAAGCATGGATGGCTTACACAATCAGCTGGACAATCCATCCTTGTCCTCCAAAAGAAAGAAGGGGTTCAGGCAATGGGGGGAGGAGACAAGAGAGGATAATGGAGGAGATAGGGTCTGAGTCTATGACATACACATGTGAAACTGCGAAGGATACTTAAAAACTGAAAACGCTAAAGCAGTCTTTCCAAGAAGCCATTATTCTTGGTCATTTACTCAATCTATTATAGTCTATGCCTCCAGAGACCTGAAAATGGATCTTGAAAATTCTTTAAACTTCTAGACTCTTATCCACATTTCCCACCATCCTTCTACCCCAGCTTCATGGCTCTTTGACTTCTCAGTACACACACACACACACAAACACACACAAACACTCATGTACCCACAAACACACACACCAACACCCATGCACTCACAAACACACACACATACACACATGCACAAACACATACACATGCACACACACAAACACTCATGCACTCACAAGCACACACGAAAGCCCACACACATACACACATGTCCAAACACACATATACACACAAACATACACATACACAAACACACACACAAATACATGCACACACACACACACACACACACACACACACACTTTGGTCAACTCATCTCCAGCTTCCTTCCTGCTTAGGTCTCAGCTCTGACACACATCCCCATGCCTCATGATAACTGAGATTCTCGGACTCATTCTTCCGAACACGCTAATCTCACCCTATGGTCACATTTATCTTTCTGGACTTATATTGGCTTTTTTTTCCCTTCTGCCTCCCTGATCAAGCTTCGAGTTGATTAAGGCTGAGATCTGGGGAAAGGCTGAATGACAAATAATGAATAAAACGGTTTAATCTGGAAAGATCAACGCCTCTTGCCAGGCTTTATATTGGTTTCTTGGAAAGCAAGAACTACAGGTGCACCAGGCCTACAGAAGATGTTGGAAATCTTGCTGGAATGCATCTGAAGGTTGTGTTAAAGGCTTCCTGGCACAAGCTGGGCTGCAGGGAGCCTGGGTATGTGTTGGGTGGGATGAAGCCATGTCCTGTTCCTTGACTCAATCTCTTCATTCATTCATTCCCTCTAACCAACCTCTATGTAAAACACCCAAAATATCAATCACTGGGATTCTGGAGTTTTGACTCATAACATCTGTTGAAGAATGGCCTCTGCTGACTTAGCTTTCCAGTAGTACCTTTAAACAGACTGGACCCAAAAAATAGGAAAATAAAATAAAATCGGCAAAAACACTATACACATGCTAGGTTTTTATATTTAAAAGTAGGTATGCTGTTTTAATTCACCACACGTGGCCTCCACTGAAGTACTGAACTCCCATTCTTCTAAAATTGAAGCAAGAGCTCTCAAACACTAAACTGTCTCTCCAACCACATAGAGAACAGTTTGACCAACCTTATCAAAAGAATTAAAAGACTTACTTTAATCTGAACTTTTATGATAGTTGTGTGAAAATTGTCAATTTATAGATCTGGGAAACAAACAAAAGCAATTTATTTGCATGTATACATCATCAGGATTTAGTGGGGAATAATTAATTACATGGTGTATAAAGTAAGAGAGAGAGTCAGAGAGAGAGAGAGAGAGAACTGCAATTGGAGCTCACCAAGTAAAGTAATTACTTACCTTGCAAGCACGAGGATCTGAATCTGACCCCTTAAAACCCACTTTAAAAAGAAACATGGTCGGCTGGAGAGATGGCTCAGTAGTTAAGAACACTGACTGCTCTTCCGAAGGTCCTGAGTTCAAATCCCAGCAACCACATGGTGGCTCACAACCATCCATAATGAGATCTGATGCCCCACATGGTGGCTTACAACCATCCATAATTAGATCTGATGCCCTCTTCTGGTGTGTCTGAAGACAGCAACAGTGTACTTAGATATAATAATAAATAAATCAAAGGAGGAGGAGGAGGAGGAAACATGAAGAATGCTTGTGATCCCAGTGCTGGGGAGGCAAAGACAGGTAGCTTCCTGGGACTCCTTGGCCAGCCAGCCCTGCCTACTTCTGGGCTCTAGGTCAATGAGAGACCCTGTTTCAAAACAAAGTGGATGGCCCCTGACAGTGATAGCCAAGGTTGCCAGCTGCTCAGCACATGCTGGTACACACACATATGTAAGAACACACACATTCACACATGCACCAGCACACAAATTAGCCTTCCATGTCTATTTTCTAGAAAAGACAGAATTTTTTTTCATCTAGAAAGGCAATTACCTTGGAATAAGCCAAATGCTTTATTCTAGACATGGGACAATTCTAGAGACAATATTCTAGCCATACTCTAGAATAAGCAATTTTTTATTCTCTTCTTGCCACCCATGCCCTCAGTGTGTCTACGAGGGGCAGGGGTGGGGCTTACAATGCATTACACTCACAGTGTGGTCCTGTCTCTGAAAGGGTCCTGCTTCTGCTTTCTGGAGGGAAGACTACAGCTTTGCCTGTCCCTCCTTTCCCTGTCATCTCTGTGTTCTGAGACTCTAGCCCAGCACTCAAAGCAAGACTCTGCTTCGTATCTCTTAAACATCATGACTTTACCATCTTTACTTCAGGGTTCATAAAGTGAAAAGACAAAGAAATCAATGCATACCCTCTTAAGCGCAGAGACACAAATTACCCTTGAGTTAATAATTCACTAGTTTACAGAGCCAAGAGAGACAAAGCAAGATCCAGAGTAAGTGAAATAAAGTGTGTGTGTGTATAAATAATTCATATTTTAATTAAAATTGCCTATGGAATATCAAGGCAAACTGAATATCAGCTTGACCAATGTACTTCTTTTATAAGCTAAAAAACAAAAAAACAAAAGTTATCTGATATAATATTGCAGGGTTTTTTGAAGGTCCCCAACCACATGTCACGTGACACAACTCGATGCCTGGTTCTATAATTAACTTTCAGTGTCAAGAGGAGGAAATGCTTTCAGAACAGCAGGTACGGGGTCGGTTTTGCTGCATGCGGCGTAATGAGGGTTTTGGATTTAACACTCTAATACTTGTTTTATTACCACGCTCAATTGTCCGTGCATCTTAGGATTCATGTTGTGTGCATCAGCTAAGTCATGTTTCTTTCATTAGCCGAGGCAATTAATGTACATTGAGCCTCTAAGTGCTATCCCTCCATGCTTTCTTCTTGTATAATTCAGTTGGCGATGATTAAAATAATTTTTCAATGGAGAGGCCTCGGCTTAGTGAAAAAATATACTGCAGCAATGTAAGAAGCATTTGTAAACATTTTCGGGAGGATGTCATTCGCTGTCGCACAGCGCGGTGGCAGATGGCCATACAAAGCAGCTCATCCTTGACAACACACAGAGACAGACCTCGAGGGGATTGGGGCAAATGGGTGGAAGAACGGGAGAATGTAATGCCGTGTCATAAATAGCTTTCAGTCTTCCGCTCGAGGTGTTTGGTTAAGTATCAGATACCGGGTAGTATTGGCAACCAATGGTTTAGCCTTGTTAAACCTTTAACTAGTGAGCGCTTACTCGCCCTGAGCTAGCTCAGACTAACTATCCTACACACACAGCTAGCTCCTCACTCAGTCATAGGAACAGTGGATTGCTGAGGAGCAGGGATGGAGTGATTTTCGCAAGGATCCAGCTCAGGTTAGTTGTGGACCTGGAGGTCTACCCCGCGCTCCTTTCCTTTTCGTGACCAGTTTGACTTCCTGTCCACACTTCCTTGTCCTTTCGTCACCAACTCGGAGCAAATTATTGAGCTTCTCCTGCTTCCTTTTCTCGTCTGCAAAATACGGAGCTGATGAGAGAAACCTGGATCTCGGTGTGACTGGAAGATCAAGTCCACCCTGTGGCCACGTTCTGGGAAGCGCGCCTGGCGATTCTGTGAGTAAGGTGACACAGTGACAGTGACGCTGCTATCAGGCTATCACAGGGAGTCCTCCACTCCAGTCCCCTCCTTCCCCTGAGACTCAGTTCAAGGGTTCCCTCCCCTGGGGAAAGCCTTCAGAAATATTCTTCTCTTTCCCATCCTGTGTGCTCCCGAACGAATCATTTCATGATTTTATGCAGGACGTTATGCTGCGATGATACCTGTTAGTAAGTGGGCGTGTGTATAAGTGGTCTCAGGGATGACTGTCTTACATGCACTACTTATCATAATCAGAATCCAAGATTAGTTAACCTTCTGGATATCTTTTCTCATTTAACAAGCGATTATCCTATTTAATGTAGATTGACAGCGTGGTGATGGATCTATTTTCTAATTATGTTTCACTCCTGTCGGCTTCATGTGATGATCCAGACATTAGCAGCAAGATGTATGTGGTTAGACAAAGTAGCTCCCACACTGGGTACATTGTCTGGTGGTCCTCTTAATCCCTTGATCTGCAACAGAGAAATCTACCACGAGTAGCTGCTCTCCTCCCTCGGGCCAGTGAGCTCCAAAGCAAACACTGCATTTATTACTTATAGATTTCCGATTCTCCACTCCAGTCCCCTCCTTCCCCTGAGACTCAGTTCAAGGGTTCCCTCCCCTGGGGAAAGCTTTCAGAAATATTCTTCTCTTTCCCATCCTGAACTTCTTAAATCGGAGAGAAACAAAGTAACAACAGCAACAATAACAGAGACACACACATTATCCTCCGAACAACCGTCCTTAATTTCCATTTAATGAACCACTAGTTTTCAGCTACTGGGTGTCTTTCCAGACTCCTTTGCAGCTACATATGGCTAAGTTATCATGGACAGTGTATAGACAGAAGCACTGTGCTAAGTAAGAAGTATCCTTAAAGAAAGGTGGACATGCTAGTCTTTACCCTGAATCCCAGTGACTGTAAAGACACCAGACATTTAGGACCATCCACCTCCAAACCTTGTTTATGTGAGAAGGAAATAAACCTAGGTGTCTCTCCTTCATTGCATCTCATGTGAACTCATCTTTCTCACTTGGTGATATAATTGCTTTGGTACCTCTAGCTCTTCTCTATCACATGATTCCATTATAGCCAACCTCTGTTAAGCTAAGGCTGTTCCAAGTGTGAATTACTAAAGGCAAAGACTGCTAATTAAGTGTGCACCACATTTCCAGCTTCATGGTAGATTTTGAATACACCCTTGGTGTGTAGATGTCACCTGTATCAGAATGTGTGGGAGAATGTAAAGTGCTAGTCCTGATGTCACTTCCCTAGGAGCATCTCCTTCTGCATGAATGGCAAAGTCTTTGTCAGGCACAGTTTTACAATGCATGATGGGAAAGGGGCACAAAGTTCAGTGTCTGGATTCCATACCCTCCATCATTGTGCTTAGGAAGATCTTTGCTATTTCCAGTCTTTGCTTCAGAGATTCAACAGTTTGGCTGGGAAACCCTATGATCTGAGATCATTCTCGTTAATTATTTAAGAAGAGTGACTTGTTTGCTAAAAGAAGCCTGATATAGCTGTCTCCTTAAAGGCTCTGCCAGAGCCTTACAAATACAGAGGTGGATGCTCACAGCCAACCATTGGAATGAGCGCCAGGTCCCCAATGGAGGAGTTAGAGAAAGGGCTGAAGGAGCTGAAGGGGTTTGCAGCCCCATAGGAAGAACAACAGTATCAACCAAGCAGACTCTGACTCCCAGGAACTAAGCCACCAACCAAGGAGTACACGTGGAGGAAGCCATTACTCCAGCAGCATACTTAGCAGAGAATGGTCTTCATCAATGGGAAGAGAGGTCCTTGGTTCTTTGAAGGCTAGATAGATTCCTCAGCGTAGAAGAATTCAAGGGCGGAGAGGCAGGAGTGGGTGGATGAGTGGAGAAATACCCTCATAGAAGCAGGGGGAGGATGGTATGGGGGTTTCCAGGCATGGGGGAGACTGGGAAAGGGGATAACATTTGAAATGTAAAGAAAGAAAATAACCAATGAGAGAGAGAGAGAGAGAGAGAGAGAGAGAGAGAGAGAGAGAGAGAAGAGTGACTAAGAGTGACTTGTGACTTTGTGACTCCAGGGAAGAAAAGAGCCAAGACTCCTCATGGGATTCTGACATCTGGACCCAGGCTGTGAGTTATGATCATGGAAGTCATAAGGCTTGGCTGGGACCTACAGAAAACCACTGACCATGCTCTTATCCAGGATATCTTGGGTTTTTCAGAGGCTCATGAGTGTGGATTTTGACAGTGACGTCCTCATGGATGTTTGTCTTTCTGCTTTGTTTCTGTAGACCACAGAGACTTGGAAGTCTCACAGAGTTATTGGGTGGGGTGAGGGGGGCTTCCTTGAGTTTTCTCTATTCCTGGAGGAGACAGATCAAGCCAAATGCGGAGGATGCACACCGTGAGGGGAAATGGTGGCTGGACTGTTGGGTTCTGTGCCTGCTTAAGCAATAAAAGAGTAAAAGCCCAGGCTTTCATGCATAGAATTCTTTATCCTGATCTCATGCTTTCAAGGAACTGCTTTATCTGGATCTCAACTCCTTCATATAGAAAAAGGAAAGGTTCAACGGGTTGCCTGAAGACCATAACTGTTTCATCTCAGAGATTCCTGAAGGAGTGAACACCTGGAGAAGTGTGAGACAGAGAGTGGACAAGTAGAAACCAGAGCACATGCGGCGGGGGCTCAAGGGCTGGAAAAGTGTCCACTTCACTGACACAATTATTCTATTCATACACACTCTGCTTATAAATGTCAGCAGGCCCTGGCTAAGAGCTGTAAAGTCTTTAGTAGGGAATAGCACCCTTTCTCCCCCCCCCAAAAAAAATCAATATTTCATCATCCTTTACTCTTGTGAGCATTGTGAAGTAGTTAACCTATTGGAGTTGGGACAGGGGTCTTGTATGGAAGTGTAGCTATCTCATAATATCCTAGTGCTTCACTTACAAATGAGAACTCTGGGGCTCACTGACATCGATGACCTTGCCCAAGTCATATACTGGGTACAAAACAAGCCCACATCCATCTAGGCCCTAGCCCTTCACCACAAGCTGTCTTCTTCTCCAACCATAGAAGCCCCTTGCTTTGGAGCAGGAGTCAAGGTAGCCATGTTGAGTTTCTACCAACCCTATCATACCATTCTGTACAACAAGTGAAATGTAAAAATATCTCTGTATATACCAGATATTCCTCGGCTAGGCATATATCCTAAGGACTCCAGATGACACCACAGACACTCACACATCCATGTTAATTACTGCTCTATTCGTGACAGCAAGGGACAAAGAGCAGCCAAGATATCCAGCAACAGCTAAAGATACATGTGTGCTACAGATACACAGAGGGATATTATTTAACTGCAAAGAAAAATAAAAATTTCAGGAAAGCTGATAGCTCCAAATCCCTGAGAGAAAGAAAACAACCAAATGTCTTTTCCCACGTATCAACCACATCCTGTTATGTGTACATATGTAGGTGATCAGATATAAGTCTGGGTGAGGTCTAAATGTCAAGAAAGGAGACCAGGAGAGAGTGATATCCTACAATGAGGATGAAGGAGAGGACACATGGAAGAAGAGAGAGGGAAAGAGAGCGTCAGAGTGGGCAGCTGAGACTGAACAAGGATAGAGGGTGGGAGCAAGACAGAGGCAGGAAACCACAAAATACACTTTGTTTAAAACTTATCTAATTTTTAATCATCTAATAGGTTAGATGCTAACTTAAACTGTAAAAGAAATGCTTTTTTGGATAAGAAAGAACTGTCTTTATTGCTACACACAAACCCTCTAGAAAGAATGGAAATCTAGAACAATTCAGTGGGTTCATTTTGTCTTTTGTCCTCTTCCTCCTCCCCCCATCCTTTCTCAGCCTCCCCCTCCTCTTCCTCCTCTTCTTCCTCCACCTCTTCCTTCTCCTCTTGCTCCTGCTCCTCCTCCTACTCCTTCTCCTACCCTTCCCCTTCCTTCTCCTCTTCCTTCTCCTGCTCCCCTCCTCCCCTTCTCCTTTCTCCTCCTCTTGTTCCTCCTCTTGCTCCTCCTTCTCCTCCTTTTCCTCCCCCTCCCCCTCCTCTTTGGTAAGGTCTTGCCTGTATATTAGCATACAAAGACTGGGATTCATTTTGTCATTTCTTGACTCTTCTGCTTCCTCCCCTCATCCACTCTGCTGCCCCCTTAGGATCACTTTCTGTTTTAATACCACATGCAGTATGTTTTTCCTTATTTTTATTTATTTTATCATGGTATTCTTTTTTCTTTAGGATTTCACACAGGTGTACAATGAAATATGCATGATCCTGTCCACTCCCACTTCCCTCTATGAGCCACCCCCACACCCCCAACACATCCCCTTCCTGCTTCAACTCCATGTTGTTTGTGTTGCTAGCTCAGAATTAATGTGCACTTTCTGTTACCCTGGTGGAGCCACAACTACAAATGAAAATCTAGATTTTAATCTCAACCATTGTCTCATCTGTATGGAAATTCCTGAGCCTCTGTCATACCCTACAACCAAGAGAAGAGTTTCAATACACAGAGCTAATGTATCCATGTGAAATCTCACCCAAGTACATCTTAATACCCACAATGCCTCTTTTAAGTGGGTTTGGTGTCACAGGATCAATGACCTTCTTCCTAGGAAATTTTCACTGCCATCTGTCCTTTGAACATAGCACTGAATTTCATAAAGATAATTCCTTTCAAGTGTATAAAGCAGTGTGACAATCCTGCCCATACTCTCCCTGAGCCCCCATTTCCCTTACTCCTGATGATCTCATTACTTCCCTGTCCCCTTCTGCCTTTACGTCATAGACACACATGGACGGTGCTATGTTTCCATGCAAGATTTAGGCTGCACATCTGAGAAGAAGCATTCAATATCTGTCTCTGGGAATCTGGACTTCCTTCATTTCCACGGTGATTGTCCATTTCATCGCTGTTCTTTATGGCCGAATGAGGCCCCATCATGGATTTATGTCACACTTCCTTACTCATTCGCCCATTGATGAACACTTAAATAAATATATGTGCAAAATCCTAAGGATTCAATATTTAAAGAAGATGTTGTTAGCTTGAATCTAAGATAAAGACTGATATCATCAGGTTTGTGAAGAATCGTGTTAAAGCAGTGTTGATCTCATTAGCAACAGAACCTGGTCCATGTTGCCTGCTTAGTAAGTACACTATTCGCATTGGCCGTATCTTTTGAACCAGAAATCTGGGTGCAAGACCCAGCCTTGCCAGGGAATATTCAGACTGTGTATTTCCATCTTAGTGGGGGCAGCCACCAAAGGTACCTGGGAGCCCCTGTCCTCTACAAACACGTGGGTTTCAAAGAACAGCTTCATATTTTCCTAAAGCTTTAGCTGAAAACTAACAGAAGCCTGTGACAGCTATTGTTAATTAAATAACCAAGTAGTTGGGCCAGCGGGGAGCCTTAGAAAGCTGCTTCAGAGGACAAGAAACCAGCCCCTCAAATATTTTCAGTTTAAAGAATCCACACCAAACCTTAATGGGAAGCCACATGTTGTGGTAAATCCTGGCTTTAAGTTTTATGGTTATTTACAGCCATTTCGGTTCAGTGTACAGGGCCTGCAGTTACCTTTGTTTAGAATATCAAAACGATAAGCTAACCCAAGCGAGCGTGCACAGCAACTAGCTTTTCTTTAGGTTGACAAGGAGGCATGGAATATATTTACTTCAATAAACAGGCAGGAGCCAGGGCTTGAAAGCTTTGGCTTAGGCAAAAACTGGTAGGCAAATATTGAAGAAGCCACTGAAACTCCAAAGTAATTTACCTGTAGTCTTCCAGGAGACTCCATTCTCTGAATTCTACAGGCATTTGTCTCTGCAATAAAATGTTATAGACAGCATTGTAAATCTCTCTCACCTATGAGAAGTCTCAATTATTTTCGACAATGTCTCAGAGTAGATGTTGGCAGTAGATGGAGTGTAAACTCTTTTTTTTGTTGTTCCTGCTCCCACAAGAATGAGCCTTTCTCATCTATACTGCTGTCTGCAACACTAACAAGCCCAAGTAAATTCATCTCCCAAATCAACTACTATACCATGTTAAATGAAGCAGGGAGATGAGCTATCAAATGGCATATTAGAGACAGTTTCAAAAAGAAAACTGGTTGGGTTCCAGGTACAAGGTGGCTTAACAAAGATTTAGTTCCTCTGACATCCTAAATCCACCCCTCCCCCCCAAAAAATGTTTAATTTTAAAGCGATCCTCACACAAAGGACGGAGCAAATGAGCAAGGATAGTGGCTCTTGACATCGTAGACCTGGAACGTGTTGATAAGTGACCCTCAATCCAGAGAGCTCCATGGAAATCAGTGAAAACCGATGCTAGGGAGAGCAGGCAATAGGGAGCCCATGAGAGTGGAGAGGATCCCCAAACCGAACAGACTGCCCGGAGGGATGAGAACCCAAGTGGCTGGTTGAAGGAAGAGCGAATGAAGAAGAGCCACAAGTTCAGTCAGTCAGTGCGGATCTCCAACTCGATTGGCTCCCAAACAGGAAGTGAGGCATAAGTTTAATCAGAAATACAAACCGGAGATGTGGTTGGCACAGAAAAAGCTGACTGGAACCAACCGTGGATTTCTGGACGTTGGCATCTGACAGTTCATTGGAAGTGGGACTTCTCAGTACCATTGCTGGTCAGGAACTTAAGAAAACATGTGTGCACATGTGCACACACACACACACACAGAAATCAGTGTTTTATTTTTTTAATTATAAGGTTCTCATCCATTATCAGTGGAAATAGCAAGCAAACCTTTGGAAACATTTGGCATTCACCACCATGCCTCCATTACGCCTATGTCTTTAACATTAGCCTTTATAATTTATTGGCTTCATTCTCACAAATTAACTGTGCTTTCTTTAACATCTTCAGATACTCATGTATCCGGTGGCTGATCATCATGATGTCATCAGAATACATTAAGAAAAATTTAACTTGAAAGGAAAGAGTCTCCAAAGGGCCAAATTAATGCAGACAAACACATGAGGAAGTCTCTGTTTCAGGAGACTGTAATCAGATAAGGGTAGAAAAAATATTTACAGTATAAACCAAAGCTAGGAACTTTGAAGCAAATGAAAAGTGTAGCTTAATGTGAAAGAAAAACTGGGGTCTAAAGATATTGTTCCAGTCCTAAGAGCATGTGAATGTGAAACTAAATCTATTATGGAATTTTAAGTCATAAGAGCTAATAGTGTTCTTCTCAGTAAGATGTGTGCTATTTAATACATAAAGAATCATGAAAATATATCATCCTTTCAATTACAGAAGACTTTTTTCTTTCTTAACATAAGCATTTAGGGTCCAAAAATCACCCATTGCATAGAATTATAAGCGTCTATATTTAAAAAACAAAAAAACTATTGGACACAACTACCTCCAAAATTAACAGAGGATCATCTCCAAGTTCAAGGAAGAGGATCAGGGGTCAAATGGCAGCTGCAATACATAGCAAGCTCAAGGCCAACCTGAACTACACAAAGAAAATGGTTGACCAGAAGAGAATACAGACATGACTTGGACAAGACAGATTCACAACAGTAGGTATAGAGTTATGTGGGGAGAGGAGACAAACAGACAGATGGACAGACAGACCAGAAAACTGCTGGAACCCAAAGACAAAGGAAGAGACTTCAAAAGAGTCAGAAAATGCACTCTAACTTTTAAAAAGCCCTAGAAATGTTTACACCTGGCTTCTCAACGATAATAAAAACCAGAAGGCAATTGAATCACATCTTTACAAGAGCATAGTAATTCACCACCATAAATACAGTAGGGGAGAGAATTCTCTCCATGTGGATATAATCTGACAGCTTGACATTTTCTTCTTAACTTAACAGTAAAGTAAGAAACTGTTAAAGAAAGGAAGGTAGGGAGGATCTGATCCTATCAAACAACATAAATTTATACTTTTATGTAAAAATAAGTTCTACAAAAATTGGAAGCTATTACCTTTAACAGATGAATAGTTAACACAACTGAAAACCAATTAGCCTACATTATTGTGTGCAAGGGTGTGTACACAATTCACACACAAACAAAAGTAAGTGTTTAATAACGATAGAAAAGCTCTTACAGAATGTTTCAGATATACAATAACCAGCATTTACAATTTTAAAAACACTATTTTCTGAAAATATTGCTAATTATTACTCCCTTTACACTGTTAGTGTGAGTGTAAAATCCTGGGGTTTTGTTGTTGTTGTTGTTGTTTGTTTGTTTGTTTGTTTTTTATGGAGGGCAAATGGATGCTTACAGGAAAAAAATATGAATTTTTTAGGATCAATTTTTGCTCCAGAAATTCCATTTCTAGGACAGCATACTTAGTCAAAAAATTAAAACGGTAAACAAGAGGTTCAACTCTAACATACATAACATTTTTATATGAGTAAGATTGGAGGAATGCCTTCAATTTTTAATAATAAGGGAATCATTCAAGTAGCAAAATATGTAATAAATATTAGGTAGTCACATATGCTGTGAAATGAAAAAAAATATATAAGCAAGCAAGCGTGGCACTGCTGTAATTTGAAGTAAAAAAGTATTTCTAGACTATACATCAATCTGTGTGAACTGTCGTAGGATCTAGCACCACAAGCTATGCATGTGGCGTCCTTCCTGGATTTATACATCGTTGTCTTTTCTTAACCTCAGTGACCTTTCCAGTTTAACAGAGTCCCAGAGGGACAGCGTGGCCAGCAAACCAGTTGGCTGATGAAGGGTTGGGAGAATCTTAGGCAAGGGAAACACTGGGATCAGGAAGATTCCTCAATGACTCTGCTCAAATCCCACAGTCCTTCCTGTGGGAAGGACACCTAGGAAAGTCCAGAAAGGACATGGCTGTGTCTACTGTGTGATAGGTTATTTCTCTGTTGTGGGTTAAAATTGCCAATTCAAACCAGATTAGATTATACTAAAGGCACGTTTATTGGGAAGCTGCTCTTAGGTGAGTTCACTGGCCCCAATAATTGAGGCCAAGGGAGTCGCAATGGGAAAAGGGGTGGGGGGTGGGGGCGTACACAAATTGAGAGAAGGAGAAGAGAAAAGGAATATTAAAAAGTCTGGATTATATAGGGAAAGCCTCTGGGAGAAGGGCAGCCCAGCACCTGGGGTGGAAAATTCAAGGTTGGGGTGCAGGGTATGCCAGAAAGGGACTGAGGAATGCTGGGAGAACCTGGAGTCCAAGCTGCTTCGATATGTAAAATATGCTCCTCAGTCCTTTGTTCTGGTCCAGCACCAAACACTGTGCTCTCTGTTTCCTTTACTATGAATGACTTTGGTGAAGATAAAGCAAGCGACCTCTGGACCTCTTATGAGGTCGCTTGAGGTAGACATCTCCCTGAAATTCAGCCACGTTGCTCATTCAGATGATGAATCCTTGTAAAGGGATCCAGAGTATCCCTGCCATCTACCTACGTCCTTGGAAGCTTGGGTCCATGTGTACCACAGTCTCTTCTGGCTAGGCTTTGTCAAATTACACAAACTAGAGACAGCCGGGAGGAGAGAAACTCAGCTGAGGAATTGACTCCATTAAGTTGACATGCGAGCGTCTCTGGGGCATCTTCTGGATAGCTCCTCAATGTAGGAGGCTGTTGTAGCCCTGGACTACACAAGAAAGGTGGATGAGCAAGCCAGGAAGCAGTGGTCTTCCATATTCTCCCTTCAATTCTTCCTGGCTCCTGCGCTGACTTGCCCTCAGTGATTCGACTCACCCGAATATTGTAAGCTGAAATAAACCATTTTCTGCTCCAGCAGCAACAAAGGGCAAACTAGGCTCGTCAGCAAGCAAGGGCTTCTCTTCACTCTTCCTTGAGAGAAAATGCTGCGGAAGCTCGCATTTTCTTAAACAGGGTCCGCTGATCCCGCCCCACATATAGGCGGTAGGAATCCCTGTACAGAGAAAACGACAAAGCATAAAGTTAAAGGTTCCTTAGAACCGGGTCTCAGAAAATACAGTTTACACACATTCTGACTATGCAGATATTATCTGTAGCATCGTTTTAGGCAAACCAGATAAATCTGTGTCAAAACTCTGATGCAAAGGATCCAAGCCAAACAGCATTACCTTATACACGTTTCTGTTGCCAGGATACCAACTCCTATTCCTTATCTCAGTAGTGAAGCCAGTTTAAAAAAAAAAAAAGAAAAAAAGTGGCCACTCTGTCCTTCTGGGACTCTGTTAAACCTGAAAGGTCACTGAGGTTAAGAGAAGACAAACATGTATAAATCCAGAAAAGGACTCCAGAAGTGCAACTTGTAGTAGATACTGTGATAGTTCCCACAACTTGACGTGTATCCTACAAATATATCTTTTTAACTTAAGTGCAGCAAGGTCATGCTTGCTTGTTTATATTTTTTTTTTCCTTACAACACATTATTGTTTAGTTTCAGACTGGGACAAAGGACTGAGGAGCATATTTTACATATCAAAGTAGACCTGGTCTCCAGGTTCTCCCAGCATCCCTTAGTCCCTACCTAGCATACCCTACCCCCCAACCCTGAACTTTCCAGCCCAGTGGCTGGGCTGCCCTTCCCCCAGAGGCTCCTCCATATATAATCCAGATATTTTGGTCCCTCCCCCTCTCTTTTCCTCTTCTCTCTCTGCTTGCAAGCCCTTTCTTTCTCTCTCCCTCCCCTTCCCCATGGTGACTCCCCTGGCCTCAATCCTTGGGGGTCAGTGAATTTGCCTGAGAGCAGCTTCCCAATAAATCTGCCTTTAATGTAACCTAATCTGGCTTGAATTGACTCGTTTCACAAGCAGCACAGAAATAACCTATCAATTTTGACTACCTTCTATGTATTATATATTTTACTATCTGAATGATTCTTTTATTATTGAAATTTTAAGGCATTTCTCAAATCTTACTCATATAAAAATTTTGTTAGAGTTGGACATTTTGTTTACATTTTTGATTATTGGCTAAGTGTGTTTTCCTAGAAATGGAATTACTGAAAAAAAATAACGTAAGACTCCCATGAGCCTTAGCTACCACGGACCCCCTGAGTGAACAACTCAGAGCCAGGAATTGATGCAAAAGCAAGAAGAATTTATTGTCCCAGCAAGCTGGGGTCATCCTGCACCCGAAGAAGAGGCAGTGGCTTCAGGGAGACCATTTGGCCAGTTTTTATACAGTTTTCAGGGGTAGAATAGAGCAACAGCCACTAGGTAAAATGTGATTGGCAGAACAGTGTGACTTTTAAACTGATTGGTCCTTAGGAAATGAGGTGGAAAGGACTTCCCTTGTCTGTAGATGGCCAATGGTCAGTCTGCCCTGCGGTTTTCCTGAGGAATGTAATCCAGGAAGGGAGGGGCATCTACGTGCTCCATTGACCTTCTCTCCCTTCCAGGAAGGGAGGGGTCTTTATGCTCTGGGGTCTGGTAGAATTTTCCAAATGCCCTGAGCTGACCTCTTCAATAACATACATATATATGGGACTGGAAAATTTTATTTTTAAAAGCTTGTAGTTAGTGGGTGTCTTTTTCTTCTCCTGTTACTGTGATAAACATGCTGAGTGTGTTTTATAAAAATAAAGAAAGAAGGAATATGTTTGGTGAAGGGTGTGGGGGAGCTATGACAAGGCATCCCTTCCCCCTGAGGGACCAGCCACATTGACAGTATAGGATAGAATAGAATTTATTTAGGGCATGGGGAGGGGAGCTGAGAGGGCAGTAGAGATAGAGAAAGGAGAGGAGTAAAGGCTGGCCATGAGCACATGGAGGTGGGGAAGAGAATAAGGAGAGATGTGGAAGGTGAGAGAGGACAGAGAAGGAGCAAGAGAGAGAGGAGGGGACAAACAGCCCCTTTTATAGTGGGTTGGCACACCTGGCTGTTGCCAGGTAACTATGGGGCGGAGCCTAGACAGAATCCTAACAATGACAAAAGCAAGTTCTGCAAGAAAGGCTGGATTCTGGCTCACAGTTTGAAGGGACACTCCATCGTGGTAGGGAAGTGAGGTTTCAGGAGCTTGAAGCAGTTGCTCACACCTCATCTACATCAGAAGAATAAAGAGATGGATGAATAAAAAGTCTCAGCTCACCTTCTCCGTTTGATAAAATCTAGGATAATCCCACCCAGGGAATGGCACCTCCCACAATTACAATGGATCTTCTCACACCAATTAGCATAATAAAGATAATCCTCCACAGGGTAGCCCAGAGGCCACTCTTCTAGGAGACCATAGATTCTGTTTATTGGCAATGCTCTAACCATCACAGTGGGATGAGCCACAAGTGTAACTACTGCCCAAGACAAAGTTTCTATCAGAAGAGAAATCACATGCTTGGAACAACTCAAGACATTTAAAATCTACCACTCTTGCCTCCATATGAAGTCCTCACAGGGTAGCAAGTGATAGAAGCCTCCAGACAGTTATAGCTCTCCAGAGGAGCTTCTTTCTACACCAGTAAGTTTGCATTCAAATTTCCCTAGGCTGATCCCTTTCCGGAAAATTCTTCATACATATGGCTAGCCTTCTGGCTCCCATGTTACTAACTTCAACGCTTCTAGAAACACGCACATGCACGTAGATGTAAGCACCCTCTTCTGCAGTGTGAGGGCTGGAAGAAAACAGGTTTTGGATTGGACCAGCCTTGTTTACTAAAGCTATAAAATGGAGAGCCACGGACCTGTAGGCTGCTGCTGCTGCTGTGGAAGAATGCTGTCCCTGAAATCAGGAAGTAGTGTGCAGAGCAAGGCAGACTTGCTTTGCTCAAAGCAAATGAGAGAAACCTGTGGGCACTCCCTCATTCCTGGTTGAGGCCCAATGGACCCCTTACTATTCTTGCAAATCTTTCCGAAGCTATCCCTCTGGCTCAAGTGGTGACAAATCAAGATTCTGTCATTTGGACAGGCATGATGGTACATTTCTGAAATCCCAATACCTGGGAGGTGGAGATGTGAGGATTAGAAACTCAAGGTCATTTCAGTGACATGGTCATACAGTTCAAGACCAGCCTGCTCTACATGAGACTGTCTCAAAACAAAAAACAAAACAAAACAAAATCCCACCTTTTCTTTGTCTACCTCACCAAGTGTTTTCTCTGTAAACCCTATCAATGTTTTCCAGCTTTCAAGTATTCCCAAGCTGAAGTTATATCTACCTTAAAACAAACTATTTTCCCGTTGTTAAAAAACAAATCAAGATGCATAGCTCCTGTGGTGTCATAATGAAACTCAAGTTTGTCTTCCAATGTTTTTGTTCTTTCAGATACCTGGGACCCTCACATGCAACCCACAGCAGAAGACCTTCTGTTGAGATTGAAAGATGAATAACCCTGTGGCAGGGATTCCTTGAAACATGGTCTCAGCTTAATCTACTTCATTTTCTTACTAACTTCCTTTTCTGGTTAGAATCCCAAACACTATTCTAGCATTTCAAAATGCTAGATGTTCTGCATGTCTGCGGGGTCTGAGGCTCTTGATAACTATGTGACTCACAGAACTGAAGCTTGTATGCTTGCTCTGTGTATGCTGAGTGAACACTTATAATATATAACCCCAAAACTCGGTTACTCCAAAGAACCAGAGCATATGGGATGTTTTGGCATCATATGCAAACTGCGGGCTTCCTCAGAGATGCACTGAGGATGGCACTGTCAATACAGCAACACATGAGAGTTCTCCTTCCTCCTCGCCCCTTCGGTGTCTCCTCTCTCAGTTCTCTCCATCTCTCTGTCTCTCTGTTGCTCTCTTTGTCTCTCTATCTCTCTGTCTGTCACTCCTCTCTTCTCTTGCTCCTTCTCTCTGTCTCTCTCTGTCTCTGTCAGTCTCTCTCTCTCTCTCTCTCTCTCCTCTTTTCTCTCTGTCTCTTCTCTCTCTGTCTCCTCCCTCTTCACTTTCTTCCCCTTCTCTCTCTTCTTTGTCTCTCCTCTTCTTTCTTCTGCCCCACCCCCTTCTCAGACCTGACCTTTCCAGAATGACAAGTCTCACATTCCATTGACCAGGACCAGTCAGGTAGCCTTGGTTAGGACACATAAAAGAGCCCGCATAGATGAATATTGAGCAGCTGCTGCCCCAGAAACCAAGCCACCCCAAGGAAGAAGCAAAGATTTGGCTAGTCATGTCTGCCATGGGTTTGTAGCTGAGAACACTACAGGTCACAAAGCAAAAATCACAGCAGATGTGGATAAGGAAATCCTCATTGAAATGTTTTCTGTGGGAAATCGAGGATCTGAGTTCAATAACTTAAAAAAAAGTCCCACAGAGGCATTTTCTAAATTGAGGTTTCCTCTTCTCAAATGACTTAAGGTTGTGTCTCATCTACATCAAATTATCTAGCACACTTGCCTCTCTATATCTGTGTTTATGGATATTTTGGGCCTCTCTCTCTTACAGATTAAAGTTCATTATGTGCCCATCAGTGAGGTTAACCAGGGCACAGAGTCAGAGTGTGAGTACAGAGATGGACATGTACTTGCATTCTTCAGCCTTTATAAGACACTGTTGCTACTCTTGCTCCGTGGGCAGCAGCTGTCTCCCTTTTAAAAATGTCTCCTTATGTCTGATGCTTAGAGTCTTGGGCCCCCTCATTTGCCCTGAGCTGACACTCAGAGAACATTGGCAAATTCCAAATCCCTGTGTTTCCTGGTCATACACTGAGACAAACCCTGAAAACTGCAGACTCTGTGGAATAAAGCTGAGGCAATTAACAAATATTTAATTATATCCTAACCGAACACAGTTATTAAGCTTTTAACTAACAATGGTAAAGAGTCCCCGGTGATTTAGCAATAGAAGATGTGAAGATACTAAAGGCTGTTGAAATCTCCGTTCTTGCCATCCCAGAGGAAGCACACTGAAGAATTGCAAGATTCTCACACAAGAGATAAGAGGAAGCCATGAAATCTGCCCGAGTAGCCCTTTCCCTAGGATGGGCTCTGGTCTTTGGTATCGACTGACCCCAGGATGGTTTCTACATGGTTTACCCAGAAAGCACGGCCATCCTCACCCCTAGAGTCTACAGTGAGAAATCTAAACGCACTCTTAAATGTTGTGTCTTGAAAAATTCAAAACACCAAAAGATGTCATCTGGGATGGTTAATCATGATGGTCAACATCATCAACTTGACAAGACCTAGAATCACGTAGGAAAGAGGATGCTGGCCATGCCTACAAGGGATCATTTTGATCAGATTAATTTAAATGGACGTCCCACCACAAAAATTGGGAGTCACCATCCCCTAGGCTTAAGTCTTGGAATGTATAGAGGGAAAGTGACTGAGCATCCACTTCATGTGCTTCGGCTTCCAGAGCGTGGGCACCTGGTGGCCAGCTGCTTCAGGCTTTTCACAAGGCTTCCTCACTGTGGAGCTCAGTATTCTAAAACCTGGGAGGCAAAGGTTGATTTCGTCAAGCATTCTGTTACAGCAGCGAAACAAAGACTAAATACACTGTTGTCAATTTCTCACTCACAGTTAATGAGAGGCAAAAATGCCAATGTACCCGGGGTGACTCTCATAGAGAGTGCTCTTAGTCAGTTTCAGAAAAGGCATGTTTCACCTTCTAGTCAGTCTGTTAACTCTATCTGTGATAAGGTTAAGATGTATAACCCTGCAGACGCTGGAGAGAAGGGTCTGGAGTTAAGAGCACTGGCTGCTCTTACAGAGGATCCTTGTTTAGTGCCCAGCACCCACAGAGCAACTTGTAGGCATCTGTAGCTTTAGTTCACAGAGGATCGGATGCTCCCATTTGGTCTCTGTGGTCACTGCACATACCTGGGGTACATTCAGACATATAAGCGAAAGCCCATACCTATAAAATAGAAAATTGAACTTTAAAAAATAAAAATGTAACTCTTAAAAGATTTGAAAGCTGAAAATCTCCTTAATGCTAATTTATTTTTTATATTGTATACTATGAATATATATTGATTGTATTTAAATTATATAATTATATTTTATATAATTATATATTGTATATACTATTATATCACTTGTATAAATATAAATAATAAAAAAGAATATGAAGAAATATATATACATAAGAACATAAAAGCATGTTAAGTTGAAACTCCTACTATGTTCATGGTGGTTTGAAAGTTTTATTATGAATACAATAAATATAAAACTTGACTTACGAGAAAAGCACCGGGGTAGCTAGGGCTCAGGGTCGGCTGACACTCGCCAGCTACCCACAACACCCACCACAGGATCTTAAGACTTCTGGTGAGTGGAACACAGCTTCTGCTCCAATCCAATTGTGCGCGGGACCTGAGACTGCATTAGTTAGGGAAGCAGAAACCGGCCTGAGTAGGGCCACAGGCCCCATCCTGCCAGACCAGCACCGGGGTAGCTAGAGCACAGGGTCGGCTGACACCCGCCAGCTACCCACGACCCCCGCCACAGGATTTTGAGACTGCTGGTGAGTGGAACACAGCTTCTGCTCCAATCTTTAAACAGTGACAACGACAACAACTAACCCCAGAGATTACCAGATGGCGAAAGGTAAACGTAATAATCTTACTAACAGAAACCAAGACCACTCACCATCATCAGAACCCAGCACTCCCACTTCGCCCAGTCCAGGGCACCCCAACACACCGGAAAAGCTAGACACGGATCTAAAAGCATATCTCCTGATGATGGTAGAGGACTTCAAGAAGGACTTTAATAACACACTTAAAGAAATACAAAGGAACACTGATAAACAGGTAGAAGACAATAAAGAGGAAGCACAAAAATCCCTTAAAGAATTGAAGGAGAACACTGCTAAAGAGTTACAAATCCTTAAAGAAAAACAGGATAACATAATCAAACAGGTAGAAGTCCTTAATGAAAAACAGGAAAACACATCCAAACAGATGATGGAAATGAACAAAACCATCCTAGACCTAAAAAGGGAAGTAGACACAATAAAGAAAACCCAAATTGAGGCAACACTGGAGATAGAAACCCTAGGAAAGAAATCTGGAACCATAGATACCAGCATCAGCAACAGAATAAAAGAGATGTAAGAGAGAATCTCAGGTGCAGAAGATTCCATAGAGAACATCAGCACAACAATCAAGGAAAATGTAAAATGCAAAAAGATCCTAACTCAAAACATCCAAGAAATACAGGACACAATGAGAAGACCAAACCTACGGATAATAGGAGTGGATGAGAATGAAGATTTTCAACTCAAAGGACCAGCAAACATCTTCAACAAAATTATAGAAGAAAACTTCCCAAATCTAAAGAAAGAGATGCCCATGAACATACAAGAAGCCTACAGAACTCCAAATAGACTGGACCAGAAAAGGAATACCTCCCGACACATAATAATCAGAACAACAAATGCTCTAAATAAAGATAGAATACTAAAAGCAGTAAGAGAAAAAGGCCAAGTAACATATAAAGGCAAGCCTATCAGAATTACACCAGATTTCTCACCAGAGACTATGAAAGCCAGAAGATCCTGGACGGATGTTTTACTGACACTAAAAGAACACAAACTCCAGCCCAGGCTACTATACCCAGCCAAACTCTCAATTAACATAGATGGAGAAACCAAAGTATTCCACGACAAAACCAAATTCACACATTATCTCTCCGCGAATCCAGCCCTTCAAAGGATAATAACAGAAAAAAACCAATACAAGGACAGGAACCACGCCCTAGAAACAACAAGAAGGTAATCCCTCAACAAACCTAAAAGAAGACAGCCACAAGAACAGAATGCCAACTTTAACAACAAAAATAACAGGAAACAACAATTACTTTTCCTTAATATCTCTTAATATCAATGGACTCAACTCCCCGATAAAAAGACATAGACTAACAAACTGGCTACACAAACAAGACCCAACATTTTGCTGCTTACAGGAAACTCATCTCAGAGAAAAAGATAGACACTACCTCAGAATGAAAGGCTGGAAAACAATTTTCCAAGCAAATGGTATGAAGAAACAAGCTGGAGTAGCCATTCTAATATCTGATAAGATTGACTTCCAACCCAAAATCATTAAAAAAGTCAGGGAGGGACACTTCATACTCATCAAAGGTAAAATCCTCCAAGAGGAACTATCAATCCTGAATATCTATGCTCCAAATACAAAGGCAGCCACATTCATTAAAGAAACTTTAGTAAATCTCAAAGCACACATTGCACCTCATACAATAATAGTGGAAGACTTCAACACACCACTTTCACCAATGGACAGATCATGGAAACAGAAACTAAACAGGGACACAGTGAAACTAACAGAAATTATGAATCAAATGGATCTGGCAGATATCTACAGAACATTCTATCCTAAAACAAAAGGATATACCTTCTTCTCAGCACCTCATGGTACCTTCTCCAAAATTGACCACATAATTGGTCACAAAACAGGCCTCAACAGATACAAAAATATTGAAATTGTCCCATGCATCCTATCAGATCACCATGGACTAAGGCTGATCTTCAATAACAAAATAAATAATAGAAAGCCAACCTTCACGTGGAAACTGAACAACACTCTTCTCAATGATACCTTGGTCAAGGAAGGAATAAAGAAAGAAATTAAGGACTTTTTAGAGTTCAATGAAAATGAAGCCACAACATACCCAAACTTATGGGACGCAATGAAAGCATTTCTAAGAGGAAAACACATAGCTCTGAGTGCCTCCAAAAGGAAACTAGAGAGAGCACACATTAGAAGCTTGACAACATACCTAAAAGCACTAGAACAAAAGGAAGCAAATTCACCCAAGAGGAGTAGACAGCAGGAAATAATCAAACTCAGGGGCGAAATCAACCAAGTGGAAACAAGAAAAACTATTCAAAGAATCAACCAATCAAGGAGCTGGTTCTTTGAGAAAATCAACAAGATAGATAAACCCTTAGCCAGACTCACTAGAGGGCACAGGGAAAGCATCCTAATTAACAAAATCAGAAATGAAAAAGGAGACATAACAACAGATCCTGAAGACATCCAAAACACCATCAGATCCTTCTACCAAAGGCTATACTCAACAAAACTGGAGAACCTGGATGAAATGGAGAAGTTCCTAGACAGATACCAGGTACCAAAGTTGAATCAAGATCAGGTTAATGATCTAAACAGCCCTATATCCCCCAAAGAAATAGAAGCAGTCATTAATAGTCTCCCAACTAAAAAAAGCCCAGGACCAGATGGGTTTAGTGCAGAGTTCTATCAGACCTTCAAAGAAGATCTAATCCCAGTTCTTCACAAACTATTCCACAAAATAGAAACAGAAGGTACTCTACCCAACTCATTCTATGAAGCCACAATTACTCTGATACCTAAACCACAAAAAGACCCAACAAAGATAGAAAACTTCAGACCAGTATCCCTTATGAATATTGATGCAAAAATCCTCAATAAAGTTCTTGCTAACCGAATCCAAGAACACATCAAAACAATCATCCATCCTGACCAAGTAGGTTTCATCCCAGGGATGCAGGGATGGTTCAATATACGGAAATCCATCAAGATAATCCAGTATATAAACAAACTCAAAGACAAAAACAACATGGTCATCTCGATAGATGCGGAAAAAGCATTTGACAAGATCCAACACCCATTCATGATAAAAGTCTTGGTAAGATCAGGAATTCAAGGCCCATACCTAAACATGATAAAAGCAATCTACAGCAAACCAGTAGCCAACATCAAAGTAAATGGTGAGAAGCTTGAAGCAATCCCTCTAAAATCAGGGACTAGACAAGGCTGTCCACTTTCTCCATACCTATTCAACATTGTACTTGAAGTCCTAGCCAGAGCAATTCGACAACAAAAGGAGATCAAAGGGATACAAATTGGAAAAGATGAAGTCAAAATATCACTTTTGGCAGACGATATGATAGTATATATAAGTGACCCTAAAAATTCCACCAGAGAACTCCTAAGCCTGATAAACAGCTTCGGTGAAGTAGCTGGATATAAAATTAACTCAAACAAATCAATGGCCTTTCTCTACACAAAGAATAAACAGGCTGAGAAAGAAATTAGGGAAACAACACCCTTCTCAATAGTCACAAATAATATAAAATATCTTGGCGTGACTCTAACTAAGGAAGTGAAAGATCTGTATAATAAAAACTTCAAGTCTCTGAAGAAAGAAATTATAGAAGATCTCAGAAGATGGAAAGATCTCCCATGCTCATGGATTGGCAGGATCAACATTGTAAAAATGGCTATCTTGCCAAAAGCAATCTACAGATTCAATGCAATCCCCATCAAAATTCCAAATCAATTCTTCAATGAATTAGAAAGTGCAATCTGCAAATTCATCTGGAATAACAAAAAACCTAGGATAGCAAAAACTCTTCTCAAGGATAAAAGAACCTCTGGTGGAATCACCATGCCGGACCTAAAGCTCTACTACAGAGCAATTGTGATAAAAACTGCATGGTACTGGTATAGTGACAGACAAATAGACCAATGGAATAGAATTGAAGACCCAGAAATGAACCCACACACCTACGGTCACTTGATCTTCGACAAGGGAGCTAAAAACATCCAGTGGAAGAAAGACAGCATTTTCAACAAATGGTGCTGGCACAACTGGTTGTTAACATGTAGAAGAATGTGAATCGATCCATTCCTATCTCCTTGTACTAAGGTCAAGTCTAAGTGGATCAAGGAACTTCACATAAAACCAGAGACACTGAAACTTATAGAGGAGAAAGTGGGGAAAAGCCTTGAAGATATGGGCACAGGGGAAAAATTCCTGAATAGAACAGTAATGGCTTGTGCTGTAAGATCGAGAATTGACAAGTGGGACCTCATGAAACTACAAAGCTTCTGCAAGGCTAAAGACACCATCAATAAGACAAAAAAACCACCAACAGATTGGGAAAGGATCTTCACCTATCCTAAATCAGATAAGGGACTAATATCCAATATATATAAAGAACTCAAGAAGGTGGACTCCAGAAAGTCAAATAACCCCATTAAAAAATGGGGCTCAGAACTGAACAAAGAATTCTCACCTGAGGAATACCGAATGGCAGAGAAGCACCTGAAAAAATGTTCAACATCCTTAATCATCAGGGAAATGCAACTCAAAACAACCCTGAGATTCCACCTCACACCAGTCAGAATGGCTAAGATCAAAAATTCAGGTGACAGCAGATGCTGGCGAGGATGTGGAGAAAGAGGAACACTCCTTCATTGTTGGTGGGATTGCAAGCTTGTATAACCACTCTGGAAATCAGTCTGGTGGTTCCTCAGAAAATTGGATATAGTACTACCGGAGGATCCAGCAATACCTCTCCTGGGCATATATCCAGAAGATGTCCCAACCGGTAAGAAGGACACATGCTCCACTATGTTCATAGCAGCCCTATTTATAATAGCCAGAAGCTGGAAAGAACCCAGATGTCCCTCAACAGAGGAATGGATACAGAAATTATGGTACATTTACACAATGGAGTACTACTCAGCTATTAAAAAGAATAAATTTATGAAATTCCTACCCAAATGGATGGACCTGGAGGGCATCATCTTGAGTGAAGTAACACAATCACAAAAGAACTCACACAATATGTATTCACTGATAAGTGGATATTAGCCCAAAACTTAGGATACCCAAGATATAAGATACAATTTGCTAAACGCATGAAACTCAAGAAGAATGAAGACCAAAGTGTGGACACTGTGCCCCTTCTTAGAATTGGGAACAAAACACCCAGGGAAGGAGTTACAGAGACAAAGTTCGTAGCTGTGATGAAAGGATGGACCATTTAGAGACTGCCGTATCCAGGGATCCATCCCATAATCAGCTTCTAAACACTGACACCATTGCATACACTAGCAAGATTTTGCTGAAAGGACCCAAATATAGCTGTCTCTTGTGAGACGATGCTGGGGCCTAGCAAACACAGGAGTGGATGCTCACAGTCAGCTATTGGATGTATCACAGGGCTCCCAATGGAAAAGCTAGCGAACGTACCCAAGGAGCTAAAGGGATCTGCAACCCTATTGTCGGAACAACATGATGTACTAACCAGAACCCCGGAGCTCTTGTCTCTAGCTGCATATGTATCGAAAGATGGCCTAGTCGGCCATCAATGGAAAGAGAGGCCCATTGGACTTGCAAACTTTATATGCCCCAATAAAGGGGAATGCCAGGGCCAAAAGAATGGGAATGGGTGGGTAGGGAAGTGGGGGGCGCTATGGGGGACTTTTGGGATAGCATTGGAAATGTAATTGAGGAAAATATGTAATAAAAATATTAAAAATTAAAAAAAAACTTGACTTACTACTTGATCCTTGGTCTAAAAAACAGAAAAAAATATAGATCCTTTTTTCTTTTTTCCTTCCTTCCTTTCTTTCTTTTTTTTTTTTTTTTTTTTTGAGACAGGGTTTCTCTGTATAGCCCTGGCTGTCCTGAAACTCACTTTGTAGACCAGGCTGCTTGCCTCGAACTCAGAAATCTGCCTGCCTCTGCCTCCCGAGTGCTGGGATTAAAGGCATGCACTACCACGCCCGGCTTTTGTGTGTGTGTGTGTGTGTGTGTGTGTGTGTGTGTGTGTGTGTGTGTGTGTGTATGGGTACACTGTAGCTGCCTTCAGATACACCAGAAGAGGGCATTAGATCCCATTACAGATGGTTGTGAGCCACCATGTAGTTGCTGGGAATTGAACTCAGGACCTCCGGAAGAACAGCCAGTGTTCTTTACCACTGAGTCATGTCTCCAGTCCAGAAATAGATTCTTAAAACTTGATAAATTTTCTACATGAAGTCCAAGATTATTACTCCAATACTTACCTCTTCCTGGTAAAATATTATACCTTTGTCATGCAGTTTTGAAAGAACGCTGATGGAACAGGAAAAACACACAGTACTGGGTCTTAAGACCTAATGGGGTCATCCAGGGGCAGTGTGCTTGCTCTAGTGGGAGTTCAGAGTTGTTCTCCCTCTCCCTGTCTCTCGATGCCTACGCTTGATTCTATAGTAAATTCTTACCATGGGGCTGGCATGATGATGCTCTCTACGCAGTGTGAAGAATAAGGTCCATCCACCTCACCCATAGAACATGCTCAGTGGGTGTGGAGATCCTCTTGGAGCCCCAGCATCATGCAAGGCTGGGGACTGGGGTCCTCAGAGCAAGAAACCTTGTCTCAGTATATAAAGTGGGGACAACAGTGGAAGACACCCCATCTCAACCTCGAGCTGCTACAGGTGCCCACATGCACGCACACACACACACACATGATCTTGTGCACACACCCATGTGTGCCCACATATGTGTGAGCATGCAGACCTCACATACATGTGAGAAAAGAGCCAACTTTTTCATGAGGACTCCTGCTAAGGAGTCATTGCTACACATTCATTTTCTAAGCTCTGCTTCATAGATATTCAAGGTATTAAAGTGCATTCTGTAGGGAAAACACTTTCTAAACAGATTTAACCACAGCCTCTGGCTCAGGCCCCTGGAGGTATATACATACGTGCAAACATTTGCAAGACAGGTCCAGCCCTTGAGTCACTGGATCTGAGCCTACAACACAAGTGATAAAAACTTGCTGAAAGAAGGCATTGACCCTTTCCCAGAATGCACTGCTTCTCTCTCCAACTGCAGGGCATGTCAGTCCTGGTATTTCCCAATCAACAGCCAGGATGTGAAAATGCTGTGGCATTGGTTTTTAATCTCTGCTCTTCAAGTAGGAAGGGAAACACCTCAAAGAAACTCCATCAAATCTTTCTCTGTTACAAAGTCATTCCATCAAAAGATCTAGCTGATGTGTCATTTATAGATGGAGTGAACACAGACTCCTCGCCCACTCAATATTAATGTGTGTGCGTGTGCGCGCTCACACACACACGCGTGCACATGCATGTAGCACATGCTATGCATCTGATTAACATGCCTCCTAAACAATGATGTTAAGTCATCCATATAAGTTGTGCATAGAATCCTGGGTCATCAGGTCCTAATTTTGAGATTCATTACAGGTGTATCTGTACCTCTCTCATAGCAAACATAGTTTTGGGTTTTGTGGATTTGTGTGACTTGATTCTCCAATCTTAGCAGGCTACATCAAAGAGAAAGAGAGCTGCTACCAATTCTGTAGGCTCTATTAAATTCTTTCTTATGCAAAGCGGTGTCTCCAGAATAGCCTCTTCCCTGCTAACACTCTTCCACCTAGAGGAGAAACAGGATTAGGAGCCTTGCAGAGGGAATCCTGACCATTTATTAAGTGACCAACACTGGACCTGTTTAACCAGTCATTCTTCCATAGCCTTCTCTCTTGGTACCCATGCTTAACTGTCCCTCTGAATCTACCGAGAAGGTAGGTGTTTTTGTTCCCAGCAAATGAAAGACACTCTTCCCCTGTAGGCTACATCTCCTTAGTTCTATCCACTTACATTGTCAATGAGACCGGCCCTGAACTTGACCTGAACCTTGAATGTTCCACCTTGAAATTGAGAAAGAGAAACTGAGCAAGCACCTGAGCCCTCCTTTCTAAGAAGATGTATGTCGGCCATTGGGGCATGCATTCTACCACCAGTCTAAGAAATAGACTGGGTCTATTTCTTAGGGGTCCTTCCAAATGGAGGATGAGGACAGCAGAAGGGCACAGGGACAAGGGGAATTTGGAGAATAACTCTCATGAGTCTGAAGGCATCCTAAGCTCTGTTTATACCCTTCCTATCTCTATCAGCTCTATTTTGCCAAACCTTGTCAGTATCAACAGAGATGTTATATAACCTAAACTCAAAAGCAGTAGATTGGAGGATTCCCATGTCTGAGAGACACTGTCCCAAATGTGGTAAAATTCTAAGCAAAAACGTGACCTGGAATATTTCATTGACATAGGTACTATTTGTACATGTGCTATGCACATTGTGCACCTACTGTGTGCAGTGCTTATGATATACACCGTACAGAAAACATCCAGTTTGTGGAGTGAGACTGGGTCCAGGGGGTGTGTGAGGACCCCTTCCACTGGGTTAACTGAAATGTGAAAGGAGGAAGTCAGACAGGGTTGGCTCTGTGAAGGCCATCATTGCTACTGCACTAGAACTGGGATTTCTCCTGAAGAAGCCTCTGCCTAGGTCTCGCCATTCTCTACCTCAGCCCCATTCCCACCTCTGCCTCTGGTATTACAGTTTTACTTTTAATTTCACCAACTCGACTCAACTTGGAGCTTTATAATGACATTAGCTGTTCAATATTTAATGAAGCAATTAATTAAATAACATTTATTATGCTGTGGGACAGTAGTTCACATATTTTAGCATGTATCCAAATCACCATGGGAGCTTGTTAAAACTTCCCAGCACCCAACAACCCCGAGCCTGTCTTTCAGTTAGTTTGACATGGGAGCAGAAATTCTGTCTCCAACCATCTCCTCTGTTGTGCACCTCTTCTCATGCTAGTTGGCTGTACTTCAGGATAAACCACTCTATGGATTAGAGGCACTCTTCAAACTTCATGCTGGTAAGGGAACAGAACCCCTGGTTTATCAGCTCCCCAGCTCTGAGTTTGGGGGAAACTTTTGAAGTGCTTTGAGACTCAGTTTCCCTATCTGTGCAATGAAAAGAAAAGGTAGATACAATAATACATAAGTTATGGGGTTATTGAGGGCATTACATAATATGTATGTCAAGCACCTGCTTGGGACTCTGGGGGCGTCTAGCTACCTCCTGTTGAGAACAATTCAGGGCAACTGAGGACAAATGTTAGGCTATGTTAAATACCTTGGAAAATTCCAAGAAAGAAAACGCGCACTCCAGTCGTCCACATACTGGGACTAGAGGGCCGGAGTCTGTCTTAAGATGTGTGAGGTATAAGCCGCAGCCCAACATTACCTCAGTCATCCCAAATGGGAGGAGAGAGAGAGAGAGAGAGAGAGAGAGAGAGAGAGAGAGAGAGAGAGAGAAGAGAGAGTGTTAGAGAAGTTAAGTAAAAATGATCATGGCTGTAAAAGAGATCCCCAGAAATCACCCCTTTGGGACAAGGGGTACTTTACCACCTGAATTGCCCTGTCCCTGGACTCTTACGTGGCATCTACTCAGATCGCCTGTCCTGTCGCTGTGTTGTCTGTGGATAGCTGCTTCCCCTGACCTTCCCAGCCAGGGTGACCACCTTAAATCCAGGACTTGCTGGAACACAGCTGAGCTTAGCAATTTTAATGAGAGATCTGGTCCTGCTGGATTCCTGTTACTGGGCCACGTCTTGTCAGCAATTCCTCAGGAAATTATTCAACCATCCCCAGTTGCAAAGAAACAGATGGCATACCGGGGGAAAAAAAATACTTGGAAGTGTACGTGTTGGTAAAAAGCAAATTCGAGGACACAAAGGCCAGCGCAGGCACCGGGGGCTAAAAGTACGTTTCCCTGCAGGAGAATGAACTTACAGGGGCGGGGAGTGTTTTCTCTCTGTTTTGACCTTTGAACTGTCCCAGTTGGGAGCTCACTTATGCAGCGGAGACACGGTTGGACATTTCAGGAGTAGTGAGTGAAGACACAGCTTGTTTTAATAAATGCAGAGCAACACTGACCAAATGTTCTTGTGGAAGATCAAATTTTGAAATTTGTATTAATGTCCTGCTCCCCCTCCCCCAATGCCCTTTAACTAAAACTCTTGGATCACACTCTATTACTCCAACTGCCCATTAAGAGAGGCTAAATTATTATGAAAATTATCACGGCACCTGAGAAAATAACAGTAGAACCCTCATGAATATTAAACCTTTTCGCAATGATCAGTGTTATTATCATGAATACTAAATGTTATGAATTCATTGCAAATGCATAATGCTTCGTGTGAGAACTTGGCCTGTAACCAGCAAGTCTGAATCGCACTTGGCAAAATGTTAGACTCGATTTTAGTTCTAAAAGTAGGAAGAAAAAAATGGATAAAAATTTTGACCTTCAGTTTCAGAGGAGGGGGCAAAGGGTTCTAGGACTCTTGGGAGAGAGAGAGAGAGATGGAGAGACAGAGACAGACAGAGACAGAGAGACAGAGAGGGACAGAGAGAGACAGAGAGAGACAGAGAGAGAGCCAATTGCAGTTTTCAAATATTTTGTGTTGAGTGTTGTAATCTCTTTTCAGGGTTCCCCCTCTCTGCATAATTACAGCTTGATAGACCAGAGTTGGAAGAAAATTAGGAAAGAGAAGTGTTGTTAGTATGTGAGAAAATGCACATAGCATTAACTCTGAGAAATGAGTTCTGCAGTTTACCACGAAGTACTTCTGCCTTGAGAAGAAACCAGCAGGAAGGAACAATGTAGCAGGGAGTTGACTCAGAAAGCCAGGCAAAAAACAGGTTTGCCTCGATCCTGAGATCCTGGAATTCACAGCCACAAATGGGCCAGCGGAGGAGGAGGAGCTTTGACCACGTGCTTTTAGAACCACGTAACACCCGGGAAAGTAGGATAGAATTGATCGATTCTCCGGACACTCCAAGTGCAGAATAATGGACAGAGGCTCCGCAAAACACAGCAGCGGGCAATCACGTAGGAAAGCTCTCCTGGGGTTTGCACGTGACAGTCTGCGGGTGAAAATCACAAGCAAAGCCTACTGGTTTCAAGTGCATTCTCTTAATTAAGGGCACTTAGCACTGAGCAGATCTTCCAAGTTTTGATGTTCTTTTTATTAAAGAAATCGTGAGATTTTGATATATGCATCCGAATCCAAACGATGGTTTGCGCTCTACGAAATACCTTTTTAAAACTTCGCAGTTATCCAAGATTCTAGCATCCTCTTGAGACTCGGAGGCTAACCAGTATAGAGTTTCGGTACCGTCGTCTTATTCCAACTAGCATTTGAAATTTCACTTATAGCTCCCTGAAATATCTATAAAAATTAGAAAGAGCTTTGATTGATGGCTGCATTTCAAGCATCTCGTAATTTCCTTAAGTTTTCCCACAGTCCTCAGCCATATTTCTTTAATGCAGTGGAGAACAGGGGACAGATGCTGATCTCGCCTCTGGGAATTTCTGTGAACTTGGAGGATGGCATAGAAACTGTGAAGCAGCAGGCTTTAACCAAACAGAGCATCAATCAGTGCAAAGAGGTAAAGAGCGCCTCCTGGAATCCATTCAGAACGTCCTTGGGGCAGAGTCCAAGAGCTGTTTCTTTCCCTCAGAATTTTAAATCTCATAAGTAATGCCTGACGTTTCTCCAGTCATTTCTTAAATTACAGGATCACGGCAAAACAGCGGGGACTCTCAAGAATTACTCCGCTAGCAACCCGTGGGGGTGGGGGAGTGGAGTTCCTTGGAATAATTACTCCGTGTTATAAAGCCACCGAGTTCTGTAGCACCCCCCTCATCCTCTTGGTTCCAGCAGTACTTTCTCTTGAGAATTACAGCCTCTGAGTCCGAGGGTCCCTGAGCAGAAGTTCAAACATAAACTTCCAGCAAGTTCCGGGAGACTCATGAGCAATGGTTTTTATTATGCTATCGTGTTTATTTCGTTATTTGGGCCAGTCGGGCATGCCTCGACAGCCATGTGGAGGTCGGAGGATGATCTTCAGGACTCTGCTCTTCTTCCCCCTCTACTGTGAGGATTGAGGGACTGAACTCAGGTTGTGAGGCTTGGTGGCAGGGCCTTTGCCTGCTAAGCCATCTCACAGGCCCCACGAACATTTTTTTAATGCTCAAAACTAGATCTTACTTATTTGTGGAGGCTACATGAAGCTCTAAAATGGTATCACAGGGAATGAAAAAGTTATGACTTTCCAGTGTACATACCTACAAGATAAGAGACTATCATAGAAAGAAGAGGAAGAGGAGGAAGTAGGAAAAGAAGGAGGAGGAGAAGAAAGAGGAGGAGGAGTTAAGAAAAAAAAAAAAGATGTGCTTTTTAAGCTCTGGTTCCTTTACACAGAGTGGGGTAGGGTGACTTCTCTACCCCTGTGTTATATCTGTAAAATGGGGCAACTGCACACCTTGCAGGGTTTTGTGAACTTTGAGTAACAACAACAGTAATAATAGAAAAATATTTGTAAAACTGTTTGCACATGGCTAACATAAAAGTTTAGCTTAAGAAGGGCTGGGGATTCCACTCAGCAGTTAAAAGTATAACCCACTCTTGCAGAGGACCCGAGTTCAGTTCCCAGCATTCATGTCAGACAGCTCAGTAACTGTCTGAGCATCAGCTCCCAACTGACAACTTTTTCTGGCCTTCGTGAGAGCACAGGCACGCACATGCATACACACATAGACATGAATAAAATCATAATCATAAATAAAAATAACAAGTAATAAATAGTAATAAAATATAATGAATAAAAATAATAAAGATTTAAAAATGAATAATAACATTTTTAATTGATTTAAAAGGTACGCATTTTTCCCTAGTATAAAAACATACTTCTACAAATGTTATTTCTCTCTGTGCCTGGAGAGATGGGGCAGCCAGCCATTGCTGGTACTCCTCACTTTATACAACGCATCATTGAAGAGCGCCATCAGAGTTTTGGGAGATGGCTCCATGGGTAAAATGTTTGCTGTGCATGCATACATGTACCTCAGTTCAGCTCCTCAGCACCCAAGTTAGACATCCTACTATACATAGTAAGTCCCAGGGCAGCCAGGGCTAACCAGTGAGACCCTGTCTCAAAAATAGTATATGTATTTAATGCACAGTGTAGACATGTTTCTCTCAAGACCAGGAGCTGAAACTGAGTACTCGAAAGAGAACCAAATGGCTTGAAGGTGCTAAAAAGAAGACAGACTATGGTAAGATACAATGCAAAAGGGGTAAAAGACAGAAGCTAGAGTGTATCAGTGGGAAGATGGTTACAGGTATCCTTACCCAAAGAACATGTGGGCAAAAGACTCAATAATAAACAGGCACTAAGTACCTTCATAGCGTTCACAGGAAAGCCCAGGATTGCTGATACAGACCTGCAGCATCCTGCCCAGGTTGGCATGCACAGACCTTCACATTGTCAAGAATATGGAAGAAGAAAAGAAACCGGGGATGAGAGACGGAGAAAGAAATTTTGCAAAGAAGATGTTGGCAGCGCTGACAAGTCAAACTTACTGCTTCTCAGGCTCAGATTTTAAAAATGATATGGCTACTTTTTTTTTTTAAACCAGAACCGATGGTGAGTAATTACACCCTGTTCCTGCCTCTGTTAGAAGGAGATGACTGTTAAAGTAATATGCTGACAGGCAGGTTTCAGACAGCCACATTCAGGGGTTTAATAGAGAACTTCCCCTGACCATCATGAGCACTTGAGTGCTCTGTCTTGGGTGACATGAGATTTTTAACCTACTTGGTAGGCTACGAACAAAGCTTTTAGAGAATCAATCATAGAGATGAGATCCGCCTCCGCCACTCCATAATTTCCTTTGCTAAATAAAATGAAGTCTCACAGTGGTTTCAGGTGGCTTTTTTTTTAAGTTACGATTTATTTATTTTATGTATGTGAGTACACTGCCATTGTCTTCAGACACACCAGAAGAGAGCATCGGATGCCATTACAGATGGTTGTGAGCCACCATGTGGTTGCTGGGAATTGAACTCAGGCGTTCTACAAGAGCAGTCAGTGCTCTTAACCACTGAGCCATCTCTCCGGCCCTCAGGTTGCGTCTTGACCAGAGGATCTAAGTAAGAAAGGGGTGAGAGAGGGAGCTTAGCTCTGAAACGCTGGTCTAATTTGAACTATCGCTCCATCATTAAACAAACAAATGTTAAAAACTTCTACTAGTGTCTGACTTTTTTTGGCTTTGTATGTTCTTCTCCATTACAAACAATTTTACGGAGACTCTAAATACAAGCGTATCGAGTTGTTTGTACTGGTTCCAGAAGGGTTAGCTGGGAGTCACGTGACCACGTGTGGGCCTGACCATTCGTCTTATGAAAACTGTTCCCGCCAGTTCTAATACCTGGAAGGAGGGGGCACGGACAGAGTGGTTTGTTTTTAATAAGCATTTACTTCCTCGTTTTAAAGAATTAACCCCTTTTATTCCTATAGTTTACATTGGTAAGGTTTAAAAATGGCGTGCTGCCTAAGACCTGGGTAAAACTTCTCTACAAAGTCGAGGCCGGCCGCTTGGGAACAGACGCTCGACGAATCTGCTTGTGCTTCAGAGGCCTCCATCTGATGCAGACAGTCCCATGTTGCTCTTTCTAAATTCCACTCATCCTCACTTATTAAGTGATACATCAGCAGGAATGAGATTCTTAGTTGGACGAAGATGAATTTTATGAATAAATAAATATGCAGCAATAATATATTGAAACATCGTTAAAATATGATAGAAAAGACATGGTATATCACATACTTAATGGCAAAAAAAACAAAACAAAATAACAAAAACAAAAAAACAAAAACCGTCCAATGCTGGCATGACACAGACCCTCAGAAAGTACATTAAGAGTATACTGAAGCCAAAAACTTTTGGGGCATGAGCTGTCTTTGTAAATAGAACTACCATATAAGAAATTATTTTATTTCAACACAAGGGCCTTCAGCTGCTTCAGGGCTGCATGGCCAGACAGACACAAGCACATTATTGGAAAACTGCTCAGAATAACTAAGACATGGAAGCAGCATAGATGCCCACCAACAGACAAATGGGTAAAGAAAATATGGGACAGATACACAAGGGGATTTTATTTGATCAGAAAGAAAAATGAAATCCTGACAGTTGGAGGAACATGAGTGGGACTGAAAAGAATGGTAAGCAAATCTTTGAAAGTCAAATATCACATGTTCTCTCTAATATGTGGAAATATAAGTTTATATTAATTTGGGCTGGGTAGACATAGGTCAAATCAAGGGGACCACGAGGAGACTGGAGAGATGGCTCAGTGGTCAAGAGTGCTTGCTGCTCTTCCAGAGAACCTGTGTCCCATTTCTAGCACCCATGTCAAAGAGCCTCCAACTGCCTATGTTTACAGCTCCGGGCAATCTAGTGCCCTCTTCTGACCACTACTGGTACCTGCATTCATATGCATACACACATTTGAGTATGCAGGCACAAATTAAAAATAAAATGAATCTTTTTAAAAAGTACTAAAAATTTAGAAAAAATAAGGACCATGAGAGGAGTGAAGATGAACTAAGAAGGCAATAAGATGCACATAACATAAAAGCCGAAGGTAAAAGACCATGCATATTTTTGCCTATATCTTTTTAAAATGTTACATTAAATGTTTCTAGTTTGTTTTTTCAAAGGACTGACTGAACCGATCAATTATCTAGATAGAGACATGGAAGTTAATCCATAGCTAGAAGGTTCTGGAATAAAAATGCCTAATGTAGGTGTTGGGATCCAAACCCAGGTCCTCTGTGAGAGAAGTCTGTGCTCTTCATCACTGAGCCGTTTCTACGGCCCCCAAAGCATCGCTTTTTAACTAACCGTAATGGCTTTACCCCTTATGGGATGATGTCGGTGCCTAGAGAGACAGACATTTCTGTCTCAGCAGCACATCTATGGCAAAGGAAAAATGCTAAGAAAGAAAGAAAGAAAGAAAGAAAGAAAGAAAGAAAGAAAGAAAGAGAGAGAGAGAGAGAGAGAGAGAGAAAATTCAAGTGCTGCTTCATGGAATAAAAAAAAAAAAAACATTTTGGAAAAAAACCTCTTCAGCTTTCCTCTGTAGGGAGAGTCGCTGACAGTATATCACTGTCTCAAATCACAAACATCAGCTTCGGGGCTAAGGTTCTGATGAAAACCTAGGCTGCATATTATGAGAGGTACACCTTGATTGTGAAGTCCCGGCTCTCTAAACTGAATAGAGGTGGTCTGGTTTTGCGGCTATTATCATGGCCCTGGGAGCATGGTTTTTCAAAAGCAAACAGTGTGTCATATAACTTCCCTCTTCATGGGGGCCATGAGTCTCTGCTCTGTAAACCCGATGGCACTAGAACATTCTGGGATGTGCCTCAGAATAAACCAAGGGCAATAAAGTGAACAAATAGGTCTACAGGAAACCCTCTGGAGTCTCAGAACTCTAAGGTCTTGACATCTGCCACTAATTCACAGAGAATTTTTTTTTCAGGGAAAACAGGATGTTGGCTTCCATAGTCCCCTCTCTGCTTTGATGAGGATCTTTCTCAATGTATGCTTTCATGTTTTCTTGTTTGTTCACCCGGAGTGATTCTGGTAAGTTGAAAGGAAGGAAGGAAGGAAGGAAGGAAGGAAGGAAGGAAGGAAGGAAGGAAGGAAGGAAGGAAGGGAGGGAGGGAGGGAGGGAGGGAAGGAGGGAGGGAGAGAGAGAAAGAGAGAGAGAAAAAGAAAGAAAGAAAGAAAGAAAGAAAGAAAGAAAGAAAGAAAGAAAGAAAGAAAGAAAGAAAGAGAGAGAGACACAGAGAGAGAGTGGTGGGGAGAGAGGGGAGAGGAAGGAAGGAAGGAAGGAAGGAAGGAAGGAAGGAAGGAAGGAAGGAAGGAAGGAAGGAAGGAAGGAAGATAGAGAATGGGAGAGAGAGGAAAGGAGGCTGGAGAGATGGCTTGGTACTTAAGAGTTCTCCCAGAGGAATCCCAGAACTTACACTGTGACTCACAACCATCTACAACACCAGTTCCAAGGAGATCTAATGCTGCCTTCTGGCCTCCACAGGCTCTGTATCCTCACAGTGTAAAGACATACATGTGAGTAAAACACCCATATACACAAAGGATAATTCTTTAAAAACTGCTCAATCTTTTGGCAGGACACCCTAGACACAAACCTTTAATCCCAGCACTCAGAAGGCAGAGGCAGGTGGATCTCTGTGAGTTCAAGACCAGTCTTTCTACATAGTGAGTTCTAAGTCAGCCAGAACTATATAAAGAGACCCTGTCTCAACACACACACACACACAACAACAACAACAACAATATAATAATAATAATAATAATAAATTTTAAGAAAGAAAAGAGTAGATGGCTTTTAAGGACTATTTGTGAAGAAATGGGCAATTTTCTCTCTCCTTTAATTCTGGAAAACTTTTATATCCTTTTAGAAACCATTTATATCCTTTCTAGGCATCTCCACTGCTAGCAAATAAGCAGAGCTTAAGGTCTGCTCTTAAGATGAGATTGAAACTCTCAAGCTTGTGACTTGAAGGCAGGAGATCAAACCTGAAATACTGGCCCCCGAGGAATTTGAAATCACAAATTCCAAATGCAATCAAAGCTGTGCTGTAAGTCAGTATTACCCATTTGTAAGAAGGTGATTCTTTCTTCATACATAGTAATGATGTCATCATGGATAGTAATGATGACATCGTGGGTAATAATGATGACATCATGGGTAGTAATGATGTCATCATGGGTAGTAATGATGTCATCATGGATAGTAATGCTGTCATCATGGATAGTAATGCTGTCATCAGGGATAGTAATGATGACATCATGAATAATAATGATGTCATTGGGGCAGAGATCATACATGCATTCAATTCATCATTCTCTGGGTCTCAACCTGACAAGAGAAGCTGGGCAAGCCAAGCCTGCAATGTACATCTGCCCTTCAGTGGGATATTAGCATCCCTTAGAAGAAACTAGAATTAAGTTTTCATGTGAAAGCTACTGCACACAAACCTGAAATGATTCAGACCTTGTCACTCTGCCTGACTGACAGCCAGTCAGCCTTAGATATCACACCAAACTCAGTATCTGCTCATAGCGCCTTGGTTGAGATCTACAGACCTCTCCACTTGATGCCATTTGAAGGGCCAATGGGCTTGTTGCTAGGTATGCTTTCATTTTGAGCAAACTATGAGAAATGAAAGTATCCAGGAGATTTAAACAACAAACAAACAACAACAACAAAAAGAGAATCTCGAAGGCGGGCCTTGTGGTCTCTGCCCAGGTAAGAACTGTCAGGGGGTACTCTGGCCTCAGCTCTGCTGAACCCTTAACTCCAGTGCTCCAGCCTCTTAGTAATGGGTCACTGATGAAAAACTTTCCATCATTAAGAAGGGACAGTTAGGACAAAACATTGGCTGTGTTTTATTAGCAATGAAGACGCTGGCTGCTACCTGCCACTGAAATAGGTTCCCTTCCTTCCCATAAAGAGTCCTCATAATTCATCCAAGCTTTTTGAGGAATAGTCTTATTTCTTTTTGTTAAATCTTTTAAATAATTTATTTTTATCTTATGTACATTGGTGTACTGCTTGCTTATATGTGTATGTGAGGGTGTCAGGTCCCCTGGAAATGGAGTTATAGACCATCGTGGGCTGCCATGTGGGTGCTGGGAATTGAACCCTGGTCCTTTGGAAGAGCGCCAATGGCTCTTAACTGCTGAGCCATCTCCAGCCCTAGTCTTTTTTCTTTTTTTTTGAATTAATTTTTTTATTAGGTATTTTCCTCATTTACATTTCCAATGCTATCCAAAAAAGTCCCCAATATACTCCCCCCACTCCCCTACCCACCCACTCCCACATTTTGGCCCTGGCAGTCCCCTGTACTGGGGCGTATAAAGTTTGCAAGTCCTATGAGCCTCTCTTTCCAGTGATGACCTACTAGGTCATCTTTTGATACATATGCAGCTAGAGTCAAGAGCTCTGGGGTACTGGTTAGTTCATAATGTTGTTCCACCTATAGGGTTGCAGTTCCCTTTAGCTCCTGGGTACTTTCTCTAGCTCCTCCATTGGGGGCCCTGTGATCCAGCCAATAGCTGACTGTGAGCATCCACTTCTGTGTTTGCTAGGCCCTGGCATTGTCTCACAAGAGACAGCTATATCTGGGTCCTTTCAGCAAAATCTTGCTAGTGTATGCAATGGTGTCAGCATTTGGAAGCTGATTATGGGATGGATCCCTGGATATGGCAGTCTTTAGATGGTCCATCCTTTCGTCACAGCTCCAAACTTTATCTCTGTAACTCTTTCCATGGGTGTTTTGTTCCCAATTCTAAGAAGGGACACAGTGTCCACACTTTGGTCTTCGTTCTTCTTGAGTTTCATGTGTTTAACAAATTGTATCTTATATCTTGGGTATCCTAAGTTTTTGGGCTAATATCCACTTATCAGTGAGTACATATTGTGTGAGTTCTTTTGTGATTGTGTTACCTCACTCAGGATGATGCCCTCCAGGTCCATCCATTTGCCTAGGAATTTCATAAATTCATTCCTTTTAATAGCTGAGTATTACTCCATTATGTAAATGTACCACATTTTCTGTATCCATTCCTCAGTTGAGGGGCATCTGGGTTCTTTCCAGCTTCTGGCTATTATAAATAAGGCTGCTATGAACATAGTGGAGCATGTGTCCTTCTTACCGGTTGGAACATCTTCTGGATATATGCCCAGGAGAGGTATTGCTGGATCCTCTGGTAGTATTATTTTCTGAGGAACTGCCAAACTGATTTCCAGAGTGGTTGTACAAGCTTGCAATCCCACCAACAATGAAGGAGTGTTCCTCTTTCTCCACATCCTCGCCAGCATCTACTGTCACCTGAATTTTTGATCTTAGCCATTCTGACTGGTGTGAGGTGGAGTCTCAGGGTTGTTTTGATTTGCATTTCCCTGATGATTAAGGATGTTGAACATTTTTTCAGGTGCTTCTCTGCCATTCGGTATTCCTCAGGTGAGAATTCTTTGTTCAGTTCTGAGCCCCATTTTTTAATGGGGTTATTTGATTTTCTGGAGTCCACCTTCTTGAGTTCTTTATATATATTGGATATTAGTCCCCTATCTGATTTAGGATAGGTAAAGATCATTTCCCAATCTGTTGGTGGTCTTTTTATCTTATTGACGGTGTCTTTTGCCTTGCAGAAGCTTTGCAACTTTATGAGGTCCCATTTATCAATTCTCGATCTTACAGCACAAGCCTTTGCTGTTCTATTCAGGAATTTTTCCCCTGTATCCATATCTTCGAGGCTTTTCCCTACTTTCTCCTCTATAAGTTTCAGTGTCTCTGGTTTTTTGTGGAGTTCCTTAATCCACTTAGATTTGACCTTAGTACAAGGAGATAGGAATGGATCAATTCGCATTCTTCTACATGATAACCACCAGTTGTGCCAGCACCATTTGTTGAAAATGCTGTCTTTTTTCCACTGGATGGTTTTAGCTCGCTTGTCGAAGATCAAGTGACCATAGGTGTGTGGGTTCATCTCAGGGTCTTCAATTCTGTTCCATTGGTCTACTTGTCTGTCGTTATACCAGTACCATGCAGTTTTTATCACAATTGCTCTGTAGTACAGCTTTAGGTCAGGCATGGTGATTCCACCAGAGGTTCTTTTATACTTGAGAAGAGTTTTTGCTATCCTAGGTTTTTTTGTTGTTCCAGATGAATTTGCATATTGCCCCTTCTAATTCGTTGAAGAATTGAGTTGGAATTTTGATGGGGATTGCATTGAATCTGTAGATTGCTTTTGGTAAGATAGCCATTTTTACAATGTTGATCCTGCCAATCCATGAGCATGGGAGGTCTTTCCATCTTCTGAGATCTTCTTTAATTTCTTTCTTCAGAGACTTGAAGTTCTTGTCATACAGATATTTCACTTCCTTAGTTAGAGTCATGCCAAGGTATTTTATATTGTTTGTGACTATTGAGAAGGGTGTTGTTTCCCTAATTTCTTTCTCAGCCTGTTTATCCTTTGTGTACAGAAAGGCCATTGACTTGTTTGAGTTAATTTTAAATCCAGCTACTTCATTGAAGCTGTTTATCAGGCTTAGGAGTTCTCTGGTGGAATTTTTAGGGTCACTTATATATACTATCATATCATCTGCAAAGAGTGATATTTTGACTTCTTCCTTTCCAATTTGTATCCCCTTGATCTCCTTTTGTTGTCTAATTGCTCTGGCTAGGACTTCAAGTACAATGTTGAATAGGTAGGGAGAGAGTGGACAGCCTTGTCTAGTCCCTGATTTTAGTGGGATTTCTTCCAGCTTCTCACAATTTACTTTGATGTTGGCTACTGGTTTGCTGTAGATTGCTTTTATCATGTTTAGGTATGGGCCTTGAATTCCTGATCTTTCCAAGACTTTTATCATGAAGGGGTGTTGGATTTTGTCAAAGGCTTTCTCAGCATCTAACGAGATGATCATGTGGTTTTTGTCTTTGAATTTGTTTATATAGTGGATTACGTTGATGGATTTCCGTATATTGAACGATCCCTGCATCCCTGCAATGAAACCTACTTGGTCAGGATGGATGATTGTTTTGATGTGTTCTTGGATTCGGTTAGCAAGAACTTTATTGAGGATTTTTGCATCGATATTCATAAGGGAAATTGGTCTGAAGTTCTCTATCTTTGTTGGGTCTTTTTGTGGTTTAGGTTTCAGAATAATTGTGGCTTCATAGAATGAGTTGGGTAGAGTACCTTCTGTTTCTATTTTGTGGAATAGTTTGTGAAGAACTGGGATTAGATCTTCGTTGAAGGTCTGATAAAACTCTGCACTAAACCATCTGGTCTTGGGCTTTTTTTGGTTGGGAGACTATTAATGACTGCTTCTATTTCTTTAGGGGATATGGGACTGTTTGGATCATTAACCTGATCTTGATTTAACTTTGGTACCTGGTATATGTCTAGAAACTTGTCCATTTCATCCAGGTTCTCCAGTTTTGTTGAGTATAGCCATTTGTAGAAGGATCTGATGGTGTTTTGGATGTCTTCAGGATCTGTTGTTCTGTCTCCTTTTTCATTTCTGATTTTGTTAATTAGAATACTTTCCCTATGCACTCTAGTGAGTCTGGCTAAGGGTTTATCTATCTTGTTGATTTTCTCAAAGAACCAGCTCCTCGATTGGTTGATTCTTTGAATAGTTCTTCTTGTTTCCACTTGGTTGATTTCACCCCTGAGTTTGATTATTTCCTGCCGTTTACTCCTCTTGGGTGAATTTGCTTCCTTTCGTTCTAGAGCTTTTAGGTGTGTTGTCAAGCTGCTAATGTGTGCTCTCTCTAGTTTCTTTTTGGAGGCACTCTGAGCTATGAGTTTTCCTCTTAGAAATGCTTTCATTGTGTCCCATAAGTTTGGGTATGTTGTGGCTTCATTTTCATTAAACTCCAAAAAGTCCTTAATTTCTTTCTTTGAGAAGTGTTGTTTAGTTTCCACGTGTGTGTTGGCTTTCTATTATTTATTTTGTTATTGAAGATCAGCCTTAGTCCATGGTGATCTGATAGGATGCATGGGACAATTTCAATATTTTTGTATATGTTGAGGCTTGTTTTGTGACCAATTATGTGGTCAGTTTTGGAGAAGGTACCGTGAGGTGCTGAGAAGAACGTATATCCTTTTGTTTTAGGATAAAATGTTCTGTAGATATCTGTCAGATCCATTTGTTCCATAACCTCTGTTAGTTTCACTGTGTCTCTGTTTAATTTCTGCTTCCATGATCTGTACATTGGTGAAAGTGGTGTGTTGAAGTCTCCCAGTATTATTGTGTGTGGTGCAATGTGTGCTTTGAGCTTTACTAAAGTATCTTTAATGAATGTGGCTGCCCTTGTATTTGGAGCATAGATATTCAGAATTGATAGCTCCTCTTGGAGGATTTTACCTTTGATGAGTATGAAGTGCCCTTCCTTGTCTTTTTTGATGACTTGGGGTTGGAAGTCGATTTTATTAGATATTAGGATGGCTACTCCAGCTTGTTTCTTCATACCATTTGCTTGGAAAATTGTTTTCCAGCCTTTCATTCTGAGGTAGTGTCTATCTTTTTCTCTGAGATGAGTTTCCTGTAAGCAGCAAAATGTTGGGTCCTGTTTGTGTAGCCACTCTGTTAGTCTATGTCTTTTTATTGGGGAGTTGGGTCCATTGATATTAAGAGATATTAGGAAGAAGTAATTGTTGCTTCCTTTTATTTTTGTTGTTAGAGTTGGCATTCTGTTCTTGTGGCAGTCTTCTTTTAGGTTTGTTGAGAGATTACCTTCTTGCTAGGACGTAGTTTCCATCCTTGTATTGGTTTTTTTTTTCTGTTATTATCCTTTGAAGGGCTGGATTCATGGAAAGATAATGTGTGAATTTGGTTTTGTCGTGAAATACTTTGGTTTCTCCATCTATGGTAATTGAGAGTTTGGCTGGATATAGTAGCCTGGGCTGGAATTTGTGTTCTCTTAGTTTCTGTATAACATCTGTCCAGGCCCTTCTGTCTTTCATAGTCTCTGGTGAAAAATCTGGTGTAATTCTGATAGGCTTGCCTTTATATGTTACTTGACCTTTTTCCCTTACTGCTTTTAGTATTCTATCTTTATTTAGAGCATTTGTTGTTCTGATTATTATGTGTCAGAAGGAATTTCTTTTCTGGTCCAGTCTATTTGGAGTTCTGTAGGCTTCTTGTATGTTCATGGGCATCTCTTTCTTTAGGTTTGGGAAGTTTTCTTCTATAATTTTGTTGAAGATATTTGCTGGTCCTTTGAGTTGGAAATCTTCATTCTCATCTACTCCTATTATCCGTAGATTTGGTCTTCTCATTGTGTCCTGTATTTCCTGGATATTTTGAGTTAGGATATTTTTGGATTTTGTATTTTCTTTGATTGTTGTGCCGATGTTCTCTATGGAATCTTCTGCACCTGAGATTCTCTCTTTCATCTCTTGTATTCTGTTGCTGATGCTCGCATCTATGGTTCCAGATTTCTTTCCTAGGGTTTCTATCTCCAGTGTTGCCTCAATTTGGGTTTTCTTTATTGTGTCTACTTCCCTTTTTAGGTCTTGGATGGTTTTATTCAATTCCATCACCTGTTTGGTCTGGTTTTCCTGCAATTCTTTAAGGGATTTTTGTGCTTCCTCTTTAATGTCTTCTACCTGTTTAGCAGTGTTCTCCTACAATTCTTTAAGGGATTTTTGTGCTTCCTCTTTAATGTCTTCTACCTGTTTAGCAGTGTTCTCCTGTATTTCTTTAAGTGTGTTATTAAAGTCCTTCT